>NW_024380210.1:0-2539 GCF_016835505.1 Polypterus senegalus
AATTTCGTGCTACACTCCAAAAAGGGTTGTCAGCAACTTAGTGTCTGATGTCTAAAAAATATAAATATATATACTGTATAACTAACGCCAACAAGCAGAATCCACTATACAATAGCAAGAGTTAAACAAAATAAGACGCCTCACTCATGGATTCCCGGCTCTTTCAATTAGTATTTATTTTTGCACTGTATCATTATAATCGGTCCTATTATTTGTATTATAATTAACCCTCATTTTCTTGAGATCACATTTAATAGCCTTAAATGTTTTCTTTGGTTTGACTTAATTAAAACCGAAGTAGGCGGAAAATAAAGGTTTATCCCTGTACTTTGCCATGATATAGGTAAGCACATTTGAGAAAGAAAAGGTGAAATCCTTAAATCAGTTGTTATTATTCGATCAAGTATTGAAATATTTCATTTATTAATACTTTACAATATCTTGTGGAGCCGAAAGTAATGAATTTGCTACAGCAAATGAGCGTCGTCAATTGCTCAACTAACTAAGGTGGTTGCTTTTCAAATTGTGAGCATAGTGCCCGAGTTCAATCCGACTTAAAGACTCATCAAAATTTACAATGATAAAAAAAAATGATCAGACTTGAAATCTTTAAAACCAATTTCAACTTAATAATTTTGAGAGATACTGTGGAAGGATGCGCATAAGAGATCTGTTAGGAATCACCCCTACTCAAAATGCCATCAAAATGCAATGTCTAATTGGGACGAGCTCACGTATTTACATTAATCCATTTCTATTCATTGCCATTTGATGTCCATGAACCCATCCATTGAATAAGGCAGTGGTTCTCAACCTGTGGGACAGGCCCCCTAGCGGGGCGCTGTCGTGGCGAAAAATTCAGCATCAGAAGGCTTTTTACCTAAAAATAAAGGCTATTAGGACTCGAGATAGACAGACAGAGTTTTAAGGCTTTATTGCAATAAATCAACCACACGGACTCAACCCAATTCGGCGAATGAGATTTAGCGCAACATTACAGCAATTGAAGTTTTTATAACAATTTCTTATCATTTTTACCTCATCCAATTAGCTCATTCTGCACCTGGTTTTACTGTTTTATTACTTTTTATAATAGTCGACCTTTGAAGCTTGCAATTTAACTTAAAAAGATATAGTTTTGTGCTTTCTTTCATTGAATAACCAAGCATAAAATTTACTGCTAAAAATGGGTAAATCCTTAATAAGGCCTTTGTTCTAAATAGCGGTAGGACGGGAATGGATTCTGAATTGATATACGAACTTACTGTCTTTCCATTAGTATTATGACATATTCCTAGGGAAATATATCGCATTTCACGATTTCATTCATATATCTCATAACCTGATGTAACATTTACTGTTAATAACATGTAAACGTTTATATTCTAGTTATGGATGTCTACTATTAGTGCCTATCCCCAAAAAACATTAAATCCATGTTTTATTCAATTAATAAAGTACTAAATGTTAACATTTTTAATCTTCAATAACTAGCCTGGGATAAGTAAATGATGCCTCATGAAATAACTCTCTATTCTTATTTAATATTCTGATTATCGATCCATATTGTCCTTAAAGGTACTTTTATATCTACTATATCAGAACATTCAAAACATTTCAAACTATCTTAACTATGATCATATAACTAAACCCATTTGCAAACTTTCTTATCATTTATTTTTTATAGTTTTATTATTTTCATCTTATTTGTGTTGCTTTTCACAGGACATCAAGTACCGGCGCATTGCCCAGAATTTGCATTTTTACTTAAATTAAGCAGGTGTTTCAAATCCCAGGTAAAGGACCCTTATTTGCAACACAAGTCACTTATTTCAATACTTTAACAAAAGAAGTATCTGGCGCAGATACGAGCTGATGGAATATAGTAGAGTGCGATTCATTCCGATTTATCCTTCTTCGTTCTAAGGTCTTCTATTTCATCTTCATTGTAAACCTTGCTATTTTTATGAAATGATTTTTTCGAGTTCCCATCAAAATTTATTTATCACAACATTGCATTCTTAATAATATGTTATGAGATCGTATTCTTTTTCCAGTTTTTGAATACGATGATTAAGCCTTCAGAGGCGCAGAATGCACTTGATAGGACTTGTTACTTCATTGCTTAACACCGGCAAAGAGGATCTGAGGCAAGAATTAGCTCAAAAAATTAAACCTATCATATATTTAGATAATTATAAGCATATGTTATCATTTCCGTTTAATGTGACCTGTTTCTTAAAAAGGTTGAATGAGGTGTCTTATCCTACTAGTGTTTCATTGTTAATATTAATCACAATTAATGTACTTGTAAGCTCTACATATTTATATACCATCATAACCAACACACCTACTAATTAGAGATGACGGTGGTGAGGTGCATGTTCCAAGGGCCATAGCTCGACTAGGTAAACGTAACTGATTAAACTTGGCAGGGTTTATTTGGCAAAAATAAAACGTGATTGGGCCCTGCGGTGGGCTGGCGCCCTGCCCGGGGTTTGTTTCCTGCCTTGCGCCCTGTGTTGGCTGGGATTGGCTC
>NW_024380211.1:0-7342 GCF_016835505.1 Polypterus senegalus
TTATATCCACGGTTTATTTGAACAAATTGTCTGTTTTTCCTTTGCTTCCACTTGGTATTCGCTGAAATTCTTATATTTCCCCCCCGTGCTTTTCCCATTGTCTTTTCACAGAAGGCTGAGCTTAAGGGTGATTTATATTGATTTGCATATTCAAAGAGGCATAATTCTGGGAGGAGTTGGGGCATTACATAAAGCGTGCACGAGTGTTACTTTTCACGCTGACCGGGATTTATGGAGCAGAAGAACGTGGAAGTTGGAGTAAGCACAGATTCCTGCATCTGGATTTTATTGTGCGTAAGCACATTTCGCTTTTTATTACGCCATGTTATAGTGCGAATTCTACGCAGCGTTATACATGAGGCCCCTGGTGTAGTCGGCAGGATTTTATTTGATGTGCATTTAGTTTTTTTTTAGTTAACTTGAAACTTAAGAGTGTCAAATTCAACTGACTGCCTTGGTGTTTCACTTCCTGATCCTCTTTATCCCATAATGCACCTCTCTCAGGATTGCCACACTTACAGCTCACCAGTCACACAACACTCACACAGCATTTTCTGCTGGTCACACTTTCATATCACAAGCCTGGCCGGATATTAACATTTTTCAGTGATGATCCATTCAGTCAAAGTACAAACTCACAATTTAAAAACTCCTCTCAGCTCCGAGGTGCAGGGGGCTGTTAGGTGGAAGTTGAAGCTTCGGGATCTGAAAGTAAAAAGAAAAGAGAAACTGTGAAGATGGCATCGTGTGATGTTAGTTAAATTCTGAAACACGTATTAGAAGTGCACTGCAGTTAAAATAAAACACAAAATGGCGTGCAGCTGAGGCACAAAACATCAAAGTGCAATGACAGTGCAGAATCAGCACACAGCATACAAACGTACGCATCTATAAATATACAGTGCCCTCCATAAAGTTGGGGACAAAGACACGTTAATTCTTGATTAATCCCTCTGCTCCACAGTTTAAAATTGTAAATCAATTAATTCAGATGTGATTAAAGCGCATATTGTAGACATTCATTTAAGGGAATTTCCAGACATTTCAATCACACAACCCTTTTCCTACGTGGACTCCCGTTTCAGGGTACCACAACATTTGGGACAATTGGCGTCACAGGTGTTTGTGATTCCTCAGGTGTGTTTCATGGCTTCATAAGATACCTCGGCTTGCTTCCACCCTTTGGAGTCTTTAGTTGCCATTGCTGAACATGAGGACAAGAACTGTGCCAATGAAAGTCAAAGAAGCCGTCATGAGGCTGAGAATCATAGCATTAGAGACATCAGTAAAACCTTAGGATGACCAAAATCAACTGTCTGGAATATCAGGAGGCGGAAAGATCGCAATGGTGAGTTCAATAATCACAATGGAAATGGTGGACTAAAGAAGACCTCCACTGCTGATGACAGAAGAATCCTCACTATGATAAAGAAAAAGCCCCAAGCGCTGGCAGCAGATGTGGATGTGTCAGAGACGGCATGGACAGAAATACAGAAACCACACTGCAATATGCAGAGCACTCATTGGCCACAAAACCTGGACGGCCCAATTACAGTTTGTGAAAAAAGACTTCAAAGAGCCTACATAATTCTGGGAGAGGGTCTTGTGGACAGATAAGACAGAGTGATGGCAAGAGCAAAGTGTGGAGACGAGGAGGAACTGCCCAAGATCCAAAGCAGACCACCTCATCTGTTAAACACGGTGGGGGGTGTTATGGTTTGGGCATGTACGGCTGCCACAGGTCCTGGCATACTGCTCTTCATTGATAGTGGAACTGCTGACGACAGTGGCACCATGAATTCTGAGGTGTGTAGAAACATCTGATCTGCTCAAGTTCTAGTAAATGCTTTCCGACTCGCTGGACGACCCCTCATCCTACAACAAGGTAATGATGCAAACATACGTCTGAGGCAACACAGGAGTTTGTCTAAGCTAAAAATGGGAAACAATTGAGTGGCAAAGCCAGTCACCTGATTTAAATCCATTTGCGCTGAAGAGAAACTTAAGAGAAGAAGTCCCCAAAACAAACAGCAGCTGTAGATGGCCACATTAGAGGCTTGGCAGTGCATCGCCACAGAAGATCCTCAGCACCTGGTGATGTCTATGAATCACAGACATCAAGCAGTCAATGCATGCTGGGTTCTGCGACAAAGTGCTAGATATGACTGCTATTGCTGTGTCCCAAACAATATGGTGCCTTGAAATGGGGGGACCGTGAAGAAAAAGTTTTCATTTCTACATGCTGTGACCAAAATGTATGCAAATACCTTTAAATTAAAATCTGCAATGTAAACTTGAATTGTTTGTTAAACTGCGGAGCTGGCGGCGAAATTAAGGAAAAATGTGTCTTTGTCCCAAACATTATGGAGGACACTGTATGTAATAAAACATCGTTGGTATCAAAGGCTGATTGATGAATAAATGTTAAAGAGCAGGCCTTCTTCATACAACTCACCACTCAATATCCTCGTATCATTATTCTGGTCCTTCTAAAATGGACAATAAGATAATAAATAAGACAATAATAAATAATAATAAATAATAAATAAGACAATAAGATAATAAATACTGAATGGCCCCTCACAACAATATGAACAGACGCTGTACCTGATGTAGTCAATGTCTTGATCTGCTCCTTGACAGTCTCTTCCAGATTATTTTTCAGTTGTATCATCTTCATTCTCATTGTCTTAGAATTGAATTTAGTAGCAACAGTGTAGCTGGGCAAGTGTCCATCATCAAGAGAGACACAGAGAAATGAGGAAGTCTGCATTGGGAGAGAAGAGGGGATGAGATTTCAGAGAGGATCGAAAATGTCAGAAGATGTTAAATGGATCAGTGTATGACACTTCGCCCTGTCCTGGAGGATCTTGCTATAATTCACCACGCTTTAAGTGATGTATTCTATTTAGAACAGTCAACCGCAAAATGACCTCGGACCCCTTCCAGAGACACTTAAACATTAAATATGAATAAATTAATAAAAAGATAAAGACTTAGTGAACAGACAGAGTGAAGAACAAAATGTAATAAAAATTATATATAAGTGAGAAAAGTAAATGGCAACAATCGGATCTGAAACCCCACACCTCCAACACTACACTATACGAATTACATGCACAGAATCAGTATTTCAGCGTAGTGGGACGTAAGATGTCATCGACATGACTTTCAATGAGCTTTTCATGAAGGACTCCATGACACAAGGGGACTGAGGGTACAGCGGGCAGGAGGGTGCTGAACCGACTTGACACAAAGAGCAAGGGCTATTCAGAGTTCTGAGATGAAATTAATTCAATTAAAAACAATTCTACATGTCAGAAGAAAACTCTTCAGTATAATTAATTACACAATGGTCGTTCTGCACTAGAAGATGTACCTTTGTGTGCTCATCACCATCCTCAGGTAGACGGAGCAGAGACGGCTAGTGAGAAGCTGAGGTTTATAGTGTCTGTGATGTGTGAAGTATAAATCAAAACGAGCGTCTCCTTAACCTTCAGAACACACTCGTGAGTCCACATCTAGAATATTGTGTGCAGTGTTGGTCTCCATATTAGAGAAATGACCTAACAGCTGAGAGAAAGTCAAGAGAAGAGAGATGAGACTGGAATGTGGGCTTTGAAGGATTTGAATCTGATGAGTTTTAGGATAGAGACTTGACAGAGGTGTTTAAAAATAAATAGAGAGTTTTTCTCATCTTTTGTCAGGTGGCACCTCTTTAAACAAAGCTATCTGAGTATAAATTTCATACAAATTTAGTAACTCAGAGGCCTTTCGACATTACGACCATTTTAGGGAAATATGAACGGTCATTCTGTGTTGGGTTGAATGGCCTGTTCTTGCCATTTGTAAAGACTCCTCAGATCATTTGAATTTCTTCCAAAAAGTTCTCAGGTCCCACACACCCAGTCTGCTCAAATTCCCTGTGAAGTGTTGTACTCACGTTTAGGAAGTGGAGGTGGTCCTTGGTTTCTAAAAGCTTGGTCACCTCACTCTCTTTCTTCTTCAGTTTCTCAGTCTCATCAATTAGTTGTTCCTGGACTCTATTAGCCTCCTTTTCTTCTCTCTCCTCTAGTTTTTTCATCTCGTAAGCCAAGTTCTTCTCAGCTTTTTGAATACACTGGATCAAATCACTGAAGCTGTTCTCAATTTTCTCTCTGTCTTTTTTCACTGAAACCTGATTGAAGAAAGAAAGGCATTGAATTGAGTCACATAATATGAAATATGAATTACCAGTCATGAGACACTTTTGTCAGTATTTGATGTTGTAAAGGATGGTATGGATTTGCTGGCAGACTGACTGTTTGGTGGTACCTCACTCTAACAGGAGACTAGAATAATGGAAGGGAGTTTCCCAGGTCAATATGTTCATCTACTATTCTGTGTGGCACTGTCCACCTGGCAGTGCTCACATTTGGCTGCCCACAAGTTTGAATGGGATACGATGTCTGAGCAGACAGCCTTTCCGAGGTTAGTTAGAGCTATATGAAGGATCTGTTGGGGTGACAGCTCCATTAGTCTATGAGGACTCTAGCCCAGATGGGCTTCTGGGGAGTTTCTTTCATGTGCTGGAAGTGCCACTGGGTCTGTTATTAAAACCAGTCTCTCCTGCTCAGCAGGGTGAGATGGACTTGGAATTAGAGGAGGAGAGAAGAAGAAAAGGAGTTTAGGAATTGTGAAGAAAAGCCTGTGTGTTGGAAGGTAATTGTGGAGTCTTTTGGGACCAGAGACTTGTGTCAGGTAGTTGTGTGGGTGTTGTGTTGCAGCATCGGTTGCATGTTGGTCATAATGTCAAACCTGTCTGTTGCAGATATCAAAACACGATTGTGTTGTGGTTGAAGAGGGAATTCTGATTTCATTTAATTTGACAAACTCTTTGATTATTTATTGTCAATTCATCTTTTTTACAATGTCAAACTCAGGGTTGTGAGTCAGATTTCCCAGTTTATGTATTTCTAGTTTATTTGTTAACATCTCACTACTACTGATAACTCTGCCACTACTGTATGGCTTATGTTTGTATGGCTCACCTGCATGTTGTAGGGGATTAGTGTGCACTCCAAAGTGGCTTCGGCTAAGACACCAACTAGGAGTTCACAGTCTGATATAATTGTAAGGTAAGAGGTGCATGATGTCCAGGGCCATCAACCCCAAAGCTGGAGATGTCCGTTTGTTTTCAGGACCTTTCATAGCTGGATGATGAGTCTAAAGACCGTGAGATACTATGCAGGACATCCTAAATGTTGACCTCTAAACCAATCACCAGAAAGAGGGAAGTGCTGATAGTCAGAGGTTGAATTATTATGGGAACTGAGATGAATGTTTGCTCCAGAGACACACATGGCATGTTATGTTCCTGACCAACAGCAGTCACTGTCAATGTTTTCTACTTGTCGTTGTATGAATGACATAACTAAGGTCAGAGTGACAGACCTGAAGGACAAACTTAAAACTTAAAAAATAAAGCTCAGGAGCAGAACTTACAAAGTGATCGTCTCCAACATTTTACCTGTATCATGTCCTGTCCTGGTAAGACTGAGGAGATCAGAAGGCTTAACGCATACGTAAAAACCCTGGGGTAGGATAAAGTGGGTTGGATGGGTGACATTTGAACCACAAGGGTACTGATGTAAGCTTAAAATGTATCACAGGTGCATTAATGAAAACAATTAGTAAAGAAAAGATTGAGAACAAAAGACAAGAAGAGGAGTGTTAGTGAGTGGTCAGTGTGGCTTTAAACAGGCGAGTTCAGGTTTCACTGATTTAGGGTCACTTTGTCTGAATCTATAGTGAAATAACAAGAAACACCGTTGACTGTGAAATGCCATGGAAGATAAAATAAAACGTCTTCTCTCCTTCTTCCTTTGTATGCCTCTACTCGTTATTGCCAGTGAAGTTCTGCCGACTCTTCTGATTTTCATTTATTTCATATTTCTGTAACTGGATGTGTCATCTTAATTACACTGACCTTCATCATCTCTAGCGTCTCATTTGTCTTCATCAGTTCTTTATTTCTATCATGAAGTCTCGTCCTGATATTTCTCAGAGTCTGATTCAGCTGTTCCTGTTTGGACACACAAAAGGACAAGCACTATCAGGTCAGAATTCACTTTCATTTTTTAACTTGTTCTCTTTCTGAGTCCTGATATTTTTACAACACATTTGCTTTACATTTCATGACACAACTTCCTCTTGCCTTCAAATTGACACTACAGGTGACATACACACTTGACTCAACAAATCTGAGTAGTTCAACAAGATTAAAAGAAAGGTTTAATTTACCAGTTAGAGTGAAGATGGAGTTTGAGTTTGAAGAGTACAACAGGTTAGGTGGATTGGCGATTCTAAATTGGCCTTGGTGTGTGGGTGTGTTTGTGTGTGTCCTGCGGTGGGTTGGCACCCTGCCATGGATTGGTTCCTGCCTTGTGCCCTGTGTTGGCTGGGATTGGCTCCAGCAGACCCCCGTGACCCTGTATTCGGATTCAGCGGGTTAGAATATGGATGGATGGAGTACAACAAATAAATGAAAGAGTTTGAAGGCACACTGGTGTACAAGTCAGTTCTTGAGATTTAGAAGACGAGTGGGAAATCACAAGTTGACACACACAAATAAAAATACTGGACTCTGTAGGTTGAGGAAATGTCTGAAAACCCAGGAGGACTTGGACATGGAAGGGCCATAGTGTTAGGACCCACAGCATCATTTGATAGCCCAAGTCAGGCCTGTCAGAACATTGTGACGTGTTTTGTCATTTTTCTGAGTCAGGTGAGATAACTGAGGCCACTAACAGACAAGTGAATCAGACGTGTTAAGTAAGAAGGCCAAATTAAAAAAATACTTTGACAAAAATCGATATTTTGTTATATGATGCTTATGTTTAGTGATGACTGAAAAAAATAATTCCATATTTTCATGAAGAAAAAAGATAAAAAAATAATTGTGTGATACAAGCCAACAGCAAACATATAAAAATGCCCATACAGTAAACAAAATAACCTTCTCACGTAAATTGTATCACATGATCCACATGTCAGTTATGCAGTCATTGACTCACAACATACAAAGCACATTACCCATGTTCTGCTAAAATATTGTTCAATAGATACTTCCATAAAAAGCCTATGTTGGAAATGCATTCACTTCATATTAAGGTTTTAAACTGAAGATGGGACTCGACCAAAGAATGACAGAATGACAGAGCAATACAAGGACATCCTGTTGAACTAAATTAGTCAAATCAAGCAGAGTTTAAGAGAAGCCATCCAGACTGAGCCTCTGCCGTCCTTTAGGGTGCCTCGATATCTTTTTGTGATAACTGCATTTTAAATCTTCATAGACGAT
>NW_024380212.1:0-51788 GCF_016835505.1 Polypterus senegalus
AAATGGCAACAGACGATGCATGGCAGATAACTATACAAAATCTTGGTTTCCAAAAACATTACAAGAAAGAAACTAAATACTCTTAAACAAAATATACCACGCTTTCACAAGTGCTGAAAGCACACCACATGCACGACATGCATTAAAGCCGCAATACATATGCCATACCAATACTCACATTTTCCCTTTTGGATTTGCACATTGACATAAACAGACCTATAACAACTCAGAAGGAAAACATGCGCAATACTTACATAACACAGACAACACTACCGCACAGAACGATTTATCGTGCTGAGAGAGGAAGGGTCTCATAGATATAATTAACTTAACAACACACAAATCAATAACTTGAGAAAATCCTTCCACACAAAACAGCATAAATCAACACTACATAAGGCAAACTACACATCACTTGACCTAAAAAACCAAAAACAACATTATGCAGGACATAGCAAACACATTTAGAACTTAGATTACAAGCATGGACAAAGAAAACAGTGCATGTCAGTCAGACTTATGAACTTCATCAGCCTTGTAGATAAGAAAGTGTCAAATAGCTGGATAGTGCTTTGGTTTGGTGAGACAGAAGGGTTTATGCTAAACGAAATTATAAACACGAGAAACTACAGAAATATATTCTTTAAGGATACTAACATTAGAGAAAGTACATGCAGAATTTACCACAAGGATCAAGAAACAATTAAAACACATTATATTAGGTTGTAAACTGCTGCCCAGACAGACTACATGCACAGACGCAACCAGATGGCAAACATTACAATCAAGAACTGGCACTACAACGCAAACCAGTAGACACATACAAATCATATTATAAATACATCTCTACCACAGTAAATAAACTATGCTGAGACAGAACTATACTTACAGAAAAAACTATCCACCATAACAGATGAGACATAACACCAGTAGACAATCAAAATATAACTGCATATATTAATGACAATGCTATAACAAAAAATACACACACTAATAAAATGCAGATGTACACAGAACTGGCAGCAGAACAATGCCACTTGTAAAGAATGAACAAGGTGATCATTCTGTCTACTGTTAAATCCACCACTGGTGTCGTCACACATACACTACACAAAAGTTTACGGACATTACATATATCCAACACACATAAATACTGTATAACTACAGAAAGCAAACATTTTAAATAAATATCAGAAACTGAGAAAATTCCTGAACACACACGAAACCCTAAACGGAAATGTGTATACACAGCATATGACACTACTCTAGAGGCCTGCTATAGGTGGTAGCAATAAGACTAACTTATAATAATGATATACTGTATAAAAGATTATTGAGATAATAATAATAATAATAATAACAATAATAATAATAAAAATGATTGTGTAAGGCTTTCACAAGACTTGCTCAAGAGAGGAAACATAAAGAAGAAACAGGTAGAAAGGTGGGGAAAAAGTCTGATAAGGGTGATGAAAAGGATGGATAGTCAGAGTCAATGAGAAAAATGGCTATTTGAAAAACTGCAGAGTGAGACTAAGAGAATCTGTCAACTGTTAAGTGCAAACTGAGCATTATAATGAGTTTAACTTCTCCTGGCTTCTTTTATAGGCTTCTTTAACCCTTTTTGAAAGAGATCAAAGTGATGAACTCTATCACATATTGCTGGAACACTATTTGATCCCTGGCAGCACACTGGTGTCTAATAAAATATGAGACAAGACTTCCACCTATTTATTCTACCTAAATAACTTGATATTCCTGGAAGAAATGCAGTAAATGTGTTTACTAGATAAATATGCAACACTGTTTGTAGTCTTCAAAAAGGCTAAAGGAATAACATTAATAAGAGCTGTAGAGACAAAATTACAAGTGGTGCAGAGACTCTGTAGCAAAAGAAAGTGGAAATTGGACATGTACAGTGTAATGTGGACAGCAATGTTGTGTAGTAGGAGATGACATATAGCCATCTTTAAAAATAGGCAATGATCACCAAATGGAAGTAACATAAAATATGAAGGAGAGTAAATTTTTTGGGTGTAAGAGACGTGACGTGCTTTTAGTTTATGGTATACCTTGTGCTAAATACAACAGTGCCAATGGTCTAACAAAATCACTTTTAAAAGAAAACCTTTGTGTCTTTATAGTTTAATTTTAGAAATGGCACCTTCAATACAGAGGTAATAGGGGCTGCAAAAAAGGCAACAGTTTTGCTAGAATGCAAACCACTGTAATTAAGACAACAGTTTATGAATATTTGTGGATAACAAAGTTTTCAGTCACAGGTAAATAATGGAGTGGCTTTTAGTCAAAATAAAAAGTCTGGTGGAAAATACCTCAACAATAAGCCTGAGGAATATATTGGAAAAGTTTCTCCAACCACCATTAAGGCAATGCCACAGTGGCACAATTGTCAGTATATTTCTTGAGGTCTGCCACAAACATTAAAACATTAAATACATTATACTTACCACTGTGAATGGGTAGAATATCCCCAGCAACTTGTCACACACACATACACACACAGAGACCTGCCTACACACATACTGTATTTCATAACCTGAATCACAGTTGCTCTGGACTGGTTTGTACAACAGTTCTGTGCTGTCCAGCCAATCCTGTTTACTGTTCAGAAGGCCACCTACTTAAGAATGGGTTTCATATTAAACTGAATTTCTTTTCCTTTTCCCTTTTTTTATCTTTTGTTGTTATTTTTGTTTATGGTTTTACACATTGGAGATCCCAAACTAACATTTGTTTGTAGATTCTGAATGTTTAGCACCATCCATCTATTTTCTTTCCCGGCCTAGCAACCCACCCAGCAAAACAGAGCACAAGGCAGGAACATGCCATGGACAAGGTGCCAGACCATTGCAGGGTGAACACAAACACACACACACTAAGGCCAACTCAGCAATGGCAATGAATGTTAAAAATGTTAAAATCTTTCCGCATCACCTTAGCTATTTGGTGACTTCTTTTATTTATGGTTGTCGGGGTGTTGGTATGCTGAAAAGTGAGAGCTCAAAGTGTATGATATGTGATGTCAGTTGTGTAACAGCATATGAAACAGAATCTCCTGCTAGAGTGTGCTTTTCTGCTTATTTTTCATGTTAATGTTAAAGAACCTTTTGCCTACAATTTCTTGAGTACAATTCATTTTACCGTTGGCTATTTTTAAAAGACAGAATTGACTTTTGGCTTATTTTTCTGACTATGTTTCTTCTTCTGGTCCTTTCCTTCTAACATTCTACCTCCTTTATAATACGCCCCACATATTTATTAGTCGGCAGCATCTCCAGCTCCACCTTCATTATGATGACTGATCTCAGATGCTTCCCTGTCGCATTGGACGTCCTTAACCAGCTCTGTTCAAGTTCTAGGTGGTTCACTATGCACCACCTTTTGAATATTCCTCCTTCATCTGTGTTGTCTTAGAAATTTGGTAGAACCATTTTTGTTTAATTTCATTTCATTTTTTGAAGATTATTAATTATTTGGATTGTTGGTGACATATTTTATTAATATTCCAGTGAGGTATTCACATTTCCAATTTTTTTTTCCAATGGGTGCTCCCATTTTTTGTGTCTAGTTACAATGATTCTGTTTGGTTCCTGGGCAATAGTCTTATGACACTGCTCTTAGGCTAGCATGAAACAAGCAGAAGGCTCACAAGTATTAATAGAAGAATTTAGGAATATCATTTGGTTTTAAACTTTGCTTGACTCTGATTTTTAATTTGGTTGGTTTTTTGGTGTTGGTTGCCTTGACTTCCATCCATCCATCCATCCATTATCCAACCTCGCTATATCCTAACACAGGTTACTGGGACTAAGAGTGAAAGTAAAGTTTTGTTTGGCCAGTGGGAATAGATCTCCCTAATCTGAAATTTCAGTCAGCCTCTGATTTGTCCCATGTGCTTTGTACATATACAGAAAGCACTCTAACATATTGAATTTGTCCTGATTGTGTGAACTGACTTGGACGTAGTGACTCTGCCAAATAATTTTCTTCCTTCTCTTCTAATATGGCCTTCTCTCGTACAAATTTGTAATAATAATAACAATAATATAATGAATTGTATTTAGATTTGACGTTGTTCTAAATTATTCAATAACAATAAAATATGAAGAGGAACAATGGTATAAGGCAAAAAGTCAGCACCTTAAAAAAGAGACACACAGCAGCTGAACTTGTATGAAAACAGACTGTAAGATGTGCAAAAAGGTAACAAAAGAAAGATGGGAACAAGTGAACAACTGCAGAGGAGAAACAAGAGGAATCAGAATTATTATTAGTTATTAATGCCTGTAAGGAAGATGAGCGGAGCATTCTATGATTGTTATTTTGGAGGCGTTACCTGTGACCCTAAAAGCAGGAAGCTTCTATAGTAGCTTGGAGGTTGGCCAGTAGCCTGTTTGTTATAAATAAATAAATAAATAAATAAATAAATAAATAAATATATATATATATATATATATATATATATATATATATATATATATAAATATAAATATGCCTCAGAAAAATCTGGCTAAACCTAACTTTTTTGTTCATCGTTATTTCTCTGTTTAAGATTAAGGTATATCTAAAAACAAGTCAATTTAAAGGTAAATTAAGTGTAGATGTAAATGAAGGACATTTTGCAAATAATCTAGGCTCTAATTGGTGTTTCTTATTTAGAAACAGTAACACTAACAATAAATAGGGTTCATGAAGAAAAGCACTAACACATGGAAACCAAGCAAATCAACTGTTTTATTGTGTCTTCTTCTTTACTGTCTTAAATGTGATTCCTTTTTCCCCATAAGGTGCTTATAAAACTGTAATATGAGTAACCTTCCTACAAAAACGATTTGTTCCACTGTCTACATTTCCAGGGATCTTTTATTTTAGGGGGTGAAAATAGATCTGACCTTTCTTCGCCTCAACCCAAAAGAATTATTGTTTTACAGAAAAGGCTGATAACAGAGTGGCTTAATGTCAGTACAGCATCCTCCTTTGTGCAGGCAACTTCACTTAGCAAAATATAATTGTTTGCAAACCCTAGTCTCCTAGATCTACAATTTTGTTAAGGGTAACATTTCACCTGATAAAACATGTATGTAGTAACTACATTTTCAGAAAATTTAGTATCAAGGCATTAAAAATCATAGTGTGACTTTATGGCTGCCTTGATTTAATGCAGACAGTTTCACCTTTTTTCTGTATGGTGCTGGATGTGTTTGTTTTAATTCTTTGAAAAGGTCATTGAAACAGATAGTGAAAAGGCAACATCAACACAAAAATGACAATGACAACAAAATCTTATACTGTAAGGTATACACAAAAGATAAAGCAGTAGACTACAGTGAGCTTCATTCAGTTTGGGCTTGAAACAATTCAAATTGCTGGAGATCTATAACTGCACCATTCAGTCATCTCTCCTAATGCTCCATTGTTGTCAGAAGGTTCATGACTCTTGAAATCCAAAGCAGCCACCTACAGAATGTGTCACACTAGAGTATACTATGTATATTTTATCTATGACTTTCTAGCCAGATTTCTTGTAGCCATTGTGTTGCAGTGGACAGAAAGAGTATTTGGGCTCCCAGAAATTTTCTAATGGTGGAACTGTATTAAGCTCATTCAATGAGTTGTTGGCTCATTTAAAAGGCAAAACTGAATAAAGTGAAATAGCAGCCTGGTGAAAGCCATGCTCACTTATTATTGTGTGGCACCATACTGTCCTCTTTCTGAGCCAAAGGAAGAACTAAAACAGATTGAGCAAGAGCAAGAAAAAAGAAAGGACAAGGAGAAAGATGCAAATGAGAGATATTCTGAGAGTGTTTTTTAAAATCACAAAACCACATCATCTGCTAAAAAGCTCTGAAAGGACAGATCTGGATTATTTTTTATTTAGATGCATGATTTAATACTATCTTATGTTTCATGCATTCATTTCTAGTAGGATTGACTATTGAAATGTGGTTTTTCACTGGCTGCTCAAATCATTCTTTATACAGCTTTTATTTAATTAAAAATGCTGATGTAAGAATTATTACAAGAACAAGAAAGTAGGAACACATAACTTCAGTTCTTAAGGCCTTACACCGGCTCCCAGTTAAGTTTAGGGCAGATTTCAAAATCCTCCTTTTAACATGTAAAGACTTAAATGGCCAAGGCCCTGCTTACTTATGTGAACTGTGAGATGAGTTAAAATGACAGTGGAGGTCGATCTTTTAGTTATAGGGTCCCAAAGCTGTGGAATGGTCGTCTGCTATTGCATAAGCGGTGGTCCTTCAGTCTCAGCTTTAAATCCAGGCTGAAAACTCAATATTTCAGTGTAGCATACCCTGAGTAGAGCTGCTGATTAACTTTGCAGACTGAATCTCTGTTGTTAGTCATTAGTACTAAAATATAAGTAATATGATACCTCCCTATTCTGTTTCTTTTCTCTGTATCCATGTGGCACTTGCAGCCAATACTATGCTGCCATGTTGTTTGCCTGCCATGGAAAAGTCATCTCAAGTAAAAGAATACTGAAATCATGGGGTAGAGGGGTCATTTCATCAGATTGGCTACCAGCTGTAGAATGGCCAATGGGGAGCTGACTTGTCTACATGACTGACTGTGTTTGGCTTATCTTACTCCTTTTCTTCAATCTGGCCTTGATTCTACAATCAGCTAATGGACAGATGTTGTTTTTCCATTTATGTTAATTACTTTCACTTTGCTTTTAATTTATTTGTACACATCTGCATCCTAGTATGTGATAGTTTTGTATTTAATGAGTGGTATAATCTATTTGTGCATTTTGCCTTGAAAGTTTTCACAGCACTCTGCCTACACTCATGAGGAGTACTGTGCAAGAGCAAAGTAGTTTGTTCTATTGTATTGTATTTATGTGAAGAGGATTACTTGTGTTCTCTTCTGTGTATTGTATTTACTCCATTTTTTGACACCCATCATGCCCTACCTACCTAGAAGGGTGGGAGTCTCTTTCAGAATTGCCCTTCCCAAGATTTTTTTACCTTTTTTCTCTACACGTTTTTTTAGGTAGCCCTTTCTTGTCTTCTTAGGGAATCAAGGCTGAGAGTCAGTCAAAAAATTGGGTCTGTTAAAGCCCATTGAGGCATTCCTTGTGTGATTTTGGGTTTCACAAGAATATTTTTGTTGTTTTTGTTGTCGTTTCCTAGATGCGGTGTGTTACACATAGAGTAAAGAACAAAAATGAAATGCCTTGCATAAATATTTTATATGGTTGTGATATTGTAAAAAGTATTTCAATATACTCTACTAGACTACTCCTCACATTACTTAGGAAACATTATTTCCATTCATCTTTTTATCTATCAGTTCCAGAAGGCTATCTTGATGTCAAGCACAAGGCAGAAACCAACACCAGAAGAATTCACTAATCCATTAATAGGTCCATTGTAACTGTCCATCTTTTTT
This sequence comes from Polypterus senegalus, assembly GCF_016835505.1. Classification (NCBI taxonomy): domain Eukaryota; kingdom Metazoa; phylum Chordata; class Cladistia; order Polypteriformes; family Polypteridae; genus Polypterus; species Polypterus senegalus. The sequence continues at coordinate 7,435 of NW_024380212.1, forward strand.
TCTTGTTTCTGGCTCCAATATTCCAACATTTAATTGGGTGCTCATTTTTAATATACTGTATATCCACCCATGTAATTTTCAATCTTGCTTAATCTAGTTCAAGGCCCTGTAGGTCCAGAATCTATCCCAGCAGCACTTGGTACAATGCAGGAGCCAGTCATAATTACAGTAAGTATATTTCCAAATTAAAAATTTTCTCCTCACAAATTCATATTGCTCAAAAAACAAATTAGAAAGAGAATAAAACAGCATTTTTTTCTTCTTTTTTTCATGGGTTGTGCCTCATAGCCTTAGTGATTTTGGCATGCATTTGAGTCCTGCCAGCCGCTGAAGGGCTCTGGAACGGCGCAGTGATCCGGAAAGGTCACATTCCATCCAGATGCTTTGTTTGAAATATTCTTTGGTGCCTTCTCTCAGCCCAAGGAGTTTGCCTGCTGCCAAAAGAGTTAAAATTTAACAGCATCCCTAAGGCACTTGGCTCCCAGACGTCAAAGTATGTTACTCGATGAGACATTAAAAGTCCAAATGAAATATGCCTCATTTTATAATGTACATTGTTTAATAATGCACTTTCTGCTGTGATTCAAAGAAACAATAGTTTGATTTTAATATACTGATATAATATGCATTAGCCTTTAATAAGATGGCTCTTGCTACTGATACATGTTTCGTCTTAAGAAGTCCATTTCTTGCTGTACATTTTAATACAAGTTTTAATGATATCAAATATCTCCTTTCCACTTGTGTTCTCTTTTCATTGTCAGCCTCTTCATTTTATTAATGATGAGACCCTGTTGCTTTAATCTGATTTTTCGTTTAGAGTGTTAAAAGGGCAATAAAGGAGCCATGCAGACTTAGGCTTTGAAATGTGCCGCACCAACATCCAGCTAATCAACAATCAGCGCTACAGCCATACAATCGTAACAGTCGCTGTTTTACTAAGACATAAAGCCCTGATAGTGTGTACTTTATTGTGCATTTATGAAGAATGTTATATGCAAACAATCATTCTTCTGATCACGACTGCAAACATTTATTCTTCACAGGTAATTTCGATTGTACTGTATGCCGTCCCAGCTTCTATGGGTTTATGAATATACTTTTAATCAGATAGCTGATCACATTAAAAAAATTACTATAGAAATGATGCATAGAAAAAAACCTCTTATGTTAATTTGGTTTCTGCCAAATACACCAAATACAAAAATGCCAGCATGAAACTGAGGCCATACAGGATTCCAAATTGCTGAACAGTAGAGAACATGGGTGTAAGAGCCCATCTTAGAAACTTAATGTATATTAACTTCACATAAGTGTCTCATAGTTATTTGGATTATGGTATAATCTTTTACCCCCTGTAAGTTAACATGAAATAGAACATTCTCAGCTATACCTGTAAAAACAAGAATGTTAATTAAGACAGTTAGGAAATAGTCTTACTGCTAGCATGGACTGTTAAGTTAGTTACAAATAGAACTAGAATAGAGCATGCAGTTTTCTGACTGTTCTACATGTAATATGACTATGTGACCAAACTTAGAAAAATGAATAAGGTAAGTTAGCTAAACAAAACCTTCTTTAAACAAGAACTTTTTTTTTCGTACTATCGATTTTTTCCCTGTTTTTGTATGAACTGTTTTACTTAAATTTTACTAAAACGTTTAAAACGAAGATGCTTGGATTGTGGAATTGTTTGTACATGCGTCACACTATTGTCTGAACTGTTCAATGAAGTAACCAAAAGCTGCAGAACTTTGGAAACTTTGAAACACAGATGTCCTGCCAAATGTTCTGACAGAATATCTCAATTAAGAGAATAGTCCAAAATGTTTGGAGGAACCGATGTAAGCAAAAGAAGAGTGAAAGCCTGTTGCAAGTAAGGCAGAGAAAAGGCCACAAATAGAAGCGCAAATCAGCTCTGGGCATGAAGAGCAAATATTCTTGGATTTACAACTCAAAGGGGGAGGACTTCTGTAAACCTACTAACTGCATGACATAAAAAAGCCAACCTACCCTTAAAAAGAAATTGAGATCCAAGTGCTGCAAATTAAAAATACTTCCTTGGGATTTAATAAAGCTACTTTTCATATTAAGTACTACAACATAATGCCTTACAAAACATTTAACAGCACTGCAGTTGGAGTTCCAACTGATCTATCTTCTGATGCTGACTCTCTTACTTTAGGAATCTACTATTCACCCATATCCTTAACTGACCTTTACCCATTACAAGGTCATGAAAAGAAAGAGCTTGGCAATTAGCATTTAGACGAAGAAGCGATCAACAGCAACAGGACATATTTACTGCTGTCAACTAACCTAATAGATGAGTGATACGTATGCAATGGTTTCAAGCACGGTTGGAGACTCATGTAAATTACACACACAGTGATTAAAACAGAGTATTGGACCCAGTTCTCTATAGATATGTGATAAGAGTGCTGTGCTGTACAACTCTGGCATTTGTCATAATAACTATTATTTCATTATTATTATTATTATTAATTATTATTATTATGCAAATTCATTTAACCATTTCTTACCAAACACATCTATTCCAGCTTAGGAACATGGAGGTGAAATGACATCTAGGCCTCCTCTATCCTCTTCCTTCTTTGATAGTTCTTCATGGGTAAGTCTTATCTACATCACTTCTGGTTGTCTCCTCTGGAGAAAACAAGACAGACTCTGAAATATCCTACACACTCGGAGCTGTGATAATATAGAAAAATATCCATTGAAAAAAATGAGAGCATTCAAACTCCACACAGACTCTGACAAGGAAGAATTTTTCCCAGAATTTGAGCTGTAAGTCAGCAGCACTAACAACTACCACGTATTACTTTTATGCATCTTATGCTTTTGTGGTATTGGTTATAAAATATGTATTAATTAAACATTATGTATTATATTATCTTATTTTTACTGAATGCAGTATGATGTTGTGGTAAATTTCTAATTGTACTTGTATTCTAATATTATTATGCTGCTGTTGCAACACATTAATCATCTGACAACTATGGGGCCTGGCCTTGCTGTTTTTAAATTAATTTGCTTCAAAACTCCAAAGAATCTTTGAAATTTTGATAGAATTGTCAACACATTTTTCAATTGAGTGCTATCAAGTGAGGCAATTTAGGGACAGAAATTAAAACAGTAATGGAGAGTGAACATTCATATCTACAGTAGGTCTCACTGTTAAACATGTTTTTAGGAAATGAGAAATACTGTAAATGTATGCTATACAGTTTTAAATAGGATTCAAAATGTTTACAAAAATTTTGCCACAGGACTAGCTATGGATTCTGGCCCATTCATAGAGTTATCCTGTGCTCACAGTACTTAGTTTTTTTTTGTGTCTCATAGACATGTTTGTTTGACTGATGGTGGTGAGGTTAAACTCAGTGTCTCATTTAAAAAGAAACTCATGAAAAATGGCATTTTGCTTCTGTCAAAATGTGTGGCATTACACAAGAAGAAAGTGTTTTGTTTCTGTCTGGGAGCATTTTTATGCTTTAATTCCAAATGTCTGCATGTCATTTAGTATTTAAAGAAAGATCTCTTAAGTAAAGGTGTGCCTATTTTCAACTAGGATAAGGTGGTTGTTGACTAATAGTGGTGGTGGGGGTGTTATCACTACGATTGTCCATGTACTAAGTTTTCCTTTAGAAAGCACAATAAATTACACAGAGGTGTGTTTAGTGCGTCTTTGCATGAAAGTATGCATGTTACATTTTAAAAAAAAATGTACTACACTCCTCCACTTTAATGTGAACAAGAGGCAGAAATAGAATTGATTTTTCTGTGGATGAGCATTATATCCTTTATGAAATTGCAGAAAAGGACACAGGTAATCATAAAAGCGTGAACAAGGCTTTAGGGAGGAATATTCTTGTTTTCCACTAACAAAACCTTTCAAATCCCAAAAAACTTTTTGAGTTTCATATATCATAATTGCAAAACTGCCTTCAAAATTAATTTTGGTGTCAGTTTCTTGATTCTGTATGTAAATCAAAAACTTTCCTGTTTTGCTAATCCCTAACTGATGACTCTAAATTGGGTCTGTGGGAATTACAGATGTGCAATATATTAGATTTCCGATATATTTAAAAAAAAAATCAACATGTAAAAGTCAATATCATGATATGAATCACTTTTAATTGATTTTTCACATGTCTTATGAACATTAAATAAAATCCATTGTCACAAAACGAGACAAAGACAGAAAAAGGTTTGGGGCAGCCACCCATGTAATCGTATCCTGGCTGCAACGCGCTTTCTTTCAAATACCAGCACTGAAGTGCTTACAACAGAGTCCAAAACAAGACTGTCAGAGAAGGGAAAAGGAAGGCTTTTAAAGGGGAGGCAGGAAGTGAGGTCATAGGATCGGGCACGTGTTCATCTTTCATTGGTTTAGTCCCGGATGTGACATCAGGGGCGGAGCTGGCAAGGTCTGTCTCCATTGGCTCGGTCCCAGAAGTGACGTCAGAGAGACAGGTGGAACCTCCCGGGTTAGGTCTACAGGGAAGTGAGAAAGAGTTAGTGCGCTCTGCCACATCCCGGCATGGCTCAGAACTGCCTTCACTCGAGCCCTTTAGCTGCCTCCCATGCGGCGCTGTGACAAGGCCCCTCAGCCCAGACTCCGTCGGGCTGGGCGACCTTAACCGAGGTCGTGAACCCGAGAGAGAGCATCAGCGTTGGCATGGAGAGCACCCGGCGAGACGAGCGAAAACTTGTACGGCTGCAGGTCAAGAAACCACGGGTGACCCGGATTCGACTCCTTGTGCAGGGCCATCCACTGTAGAGGTGCATGGTCCGTGACAAGGGTGAACTCACGGCCCAACAGGTAGTACCTCAGCTGAGTGATCGCCCATTTAATCGCCAGAGCCTCCCTCCACCGCCGCATACCTGGTCTCCCGGTCCAACAGTTTCCGCTCAGGAACATGACGGGGTGTTCGACACGTCGACACTTTGCTCAGCACGGCTCCCAGGCCTGTGTCCGAGCGTCCGTCTGGAGGATGAAAGGCAAAGAAAAGTTAGGTGCCATCAAAATGGGTGCGGACGTAAGGGCCTTCTTCAGATCACCAAATGCAGTGTCTGTTTTTGCAGTCCATACCACAATGTTCGGGGCCCTCTTCTTTGTTAAATCGGTCAAGGGCGCCGCTTTCTCCGAAAACCGGGGTACAAACTGGCGGTAGTACCGCAACCCGAAAGAGCTTGGACCTGCCGCTTGGTTGCGGACGGGCCATTTCAGAATGGCATCAATTTTGGAGCACTGTGGCCTTACGGTAGCCCCGACCCACCAGGTAGCCTAAAATTTGGCCTCGCTTAATCCAAAGAAGCATTTCTTGGGATTAATCCGGAGCCCAGCCTCACCAAGTGTCCGTAATACCGCTTGGACATGCTGTAGGTGTTCCTTCCATGTGCTGGAATAGATGACCACGCTATCTAGGTAGGCAGCACTGTATGAGTTATGAGGCAGAAGCACTCTGTCCACCAGACGCTGAAAGGTAGCTGGAGCCCCGTGTAACCCAAATGGAAGGACACGAATGCCAGTGTCCTGGGTACTAAACGCGTTTTTTCCTTCGCGGAGTCGTTAAAAGGAACCTGCCAGTACCCTTTTGTCATGTCAAGTGTGGTCAGGTATTGAGCCTGTCCAAGCCTCTGAGGAGGTCGTCCCAGCGTGGCATTGGATAGGCATCAAATTGGGAGACCTGGTTAAGCCGCGGAGTCATTGCAGAACCTCCAACTCCGTCAGGCTTACGACGAAAGCACAATGGGGCTGGACCAGGGACTATAACTTTCCTCAATTACACCTAGTTCCAGCATGCGCTTGATCTCAAGCTCCACTTCAGCCTTTTTTGCCTCGGGAAGACGGCAGTGGGCGTTCTCGGACAACAACCCCGGGCTCTGTCACAATGTTGTGCTCAATCAGGAGGTCCTTCCGGTGTTCACTGACTACCCTCGACGGTCCGGATAACTGTTTCCAGCTCCTGCGTTGCCTGGGTCTCAAGTCTGTGCCAAAGTTAAGGTCGTGTGTGTGAGCGAAGAGTGGCGGGCTGGCGGAGGAGGGATCGGGGTCCCTGTCCTTCCACGGTTTCAGCAGGTTCACATGATAAACTCGGCTCCTTTGGCGGCGATTGGGTTGACTCACCAAATAGTCGACCAGTCCCTTCCTCTCCTTAACTTCGAGGGGGCCTGCCAGTGGGCAAGCAACTTAGAGTGGGAGGTAGGCACTAGGACCATGACCCGATCTCCGGCGGAACTCGAAGAGCGTGCCGCGTTGTGTGCGAACCTGTGCTGCTTGAGCCTCCTCCATGTGACTTTTAAGGACAGGCCGAATCTTTCAAATCTATCGCGTAACTGCGCGATATACTCAGTATGTTAGTGGTGGGAAGAGCCTCTTCTTCCCAGCCTTCTTTCAAAATATCCAATATGCCCCAGGTTGTCGCGATACAGTAGTTCAAAGGGGAGAACCCGTGGAGCTTGTGGGACTTCCCGAAGGCAAAAAGGACGAGGGGAGGAGCTGATCCAGTTCCTTCCATCCTCGCTGACCACCTTACGCAGCATTTGCTTGTGAGTTTGATTAAACCTCTCTACTAATCCGTCGGTTTGAGGATGATACACGAGGTCTTTAAATGCTTTATTTTCAGTAACCTGGCAGTCTCCTTTGAACGTCTCCGAGGTGAAGGGGGTCCCCTGGTCTGTCAAGACTTCCTTGGGATCCCCACGCTGAATACCCTAGTAATTCCCGTGCGATGGCTTTAGAGGTAGCTGAGCGCAACGGAACAGCTTCGGGGTATCGTGTAGCATAATCCACGAGGACTAAAATGTACTTGTGTCCTCGGGCTGAGGGCTCTAGAGGTCCCACCAGGTCGACCCCGATTCTGTGGAAGGGAACGTCAATCAATGGAATAGGAACAAGAGGAGCACGGTCCCTCCTAGGAATCTGTCGCAGTTGACACTCCGGGCAGGAAGCGCAAATTACGTAACCTCCTCATTAATTCTGGCCAGTAAAACCGGGCTTGATCCGCTCCAGAGTTTTTCGGTGCCCAGGTGGCCACCTAGGAGGTGGGCGTGTGCAGCTCGCAGACCTGCCGCCGGAAGGTCAGCGGCACTAGCAGCAGCCTCGTCTCCTGCCCGCATGCATTGCTCACGGTAAAGGAGGTCATTATCTAGCACAAAGTAGGGGCCCTGTGGTATCGACTGACTAGTCGCTGGCCATTGACAAGGACCACTGCATTTTTTACAAACTTCAGGGAGTCGTCATTCCATTGCTCCCTTTTGAAAGAAGCCGGCGTCTTTTTAAATTGAAACCGCAACACGGAGAGAGGGCAGCGCCGACCTCAATGGGTGTAGTTTCTCCCGCCTCCCGCCTGCTGGTGGATGACGTGTCAGCCGTACGGCCCGGAGTTGCCACGTCACCCAGGACGGCTGCTTCACCTCTCTGCCGGCTGATTACACGGCGGGAGGCAGCTGAGACGGTTCATCTCCGTCCATAACGGCCCAACTTAACCCGGGAGTGGTATGTGTCTCACCGCTTTAATTTCAGACCAGTCCGCCCCAGTATCACGGGTGTGGAGGATCAGGAAGGATTGCCACGGTTACTTTCTGGACTGACCCTCCGTAGCTAATGACACAAGCGGCGGTCCTGTACCAGCGGGTTTCCCCGTGGACACAGGTTATACTGGTCTTGAATTTCAGCCATTGTCGCGGTAGCACAAAACGGCGGGCAACAATGGAAATGTTGCTGCCGGAATCGAGCAGAGCGGAAGTTTTAAACCGTTAACGATCACCACGTCTGTATGCGGGACCGCAACGGGTTTGTCAAGCACCAAGCCCTCCTCCCCTCCACCTGCATTCCTCCTCGCCTCAGCGGTTTTGCGTGCCAGCGCGCGGACGCCGATACAAGCTCCGGGCTGTACAGGGAGGGGCTAGGTCTTAGGACATACCCCGCTGAGTTTGGACAGAAGGCCGGTTCTGCTCTCCCAGAGTGTGAGGCCGCCTCTGTGTTTCCAGAAGCTCTATGAGCCCTGACATGTTCAGAACTGCACGCCCCAGACCGGCTGGGTGAAGCCCTGGGGAAGTGCTTCAGGAGCAGATAGCAGCTACCTGCTCAATTACCTGGTAGGCTTGTTTTCCAAGGGCCGTAGCCACTGCCATACCTTTGCCCATAAGGACCAGGCTTGTTTACTGGTCGGCCGCTCAGGGTCCAACCTCCACTTTGTTATTGTACTCACCTGCCAGGCTGGGGCACCCTAGGTGGTAAATGGGGCTGTGGTTTCACTGGGGGCAGGCACTCTCCCCAAGAGAGCATACTGAGTCCCTCGTCCCCCCTCAGGGCAGCCCATCGGTGAGCCTCACCCGACACTCCCTGGCTCTCTAGATGGCCTAGTTCTCGTGCTGGGAGCGAGCCCGCACCGGTCTCGCCGAACCACGGGCACCCTCCCCGCCTGAATACTCGGCCCCGGACGCTCCCACCTGGGTGTTTTGCAGGTCCTGTCCCCTTCTCTTCTGGGACTTCTCCATCCTGCCGACTACGCCACTGTCACAAAACGAGACAAAGACAGAAAAAGGTTTGGGGCAGCCACCCATGTAATTCGGTATCCTGGCTGCAACGTCGTTTTTCAAATACCAGCACGAAGTGCTTACAACAGAGTCCAAACAAGACTGTCAGAGAGGGAAAAGGGAAGGCTTTTAAAGGGGGAGGCAGGAAGTGAGGTCATAAGGATCGGGCACGTGTTCATCTTTCATTGGTTTAGTCCCGGATGTGACATCAGGGGGCGGAGCTGCAAGGTCTGTCTCCATTGGCTCGGTCCCAGAAGTGACGTCCAGAGAGACAGGTGGAACCTCCGGGTTAGGTCTACAGGGAAGTGAGAAAGAGAGTTAGTGCGCTCTGCCACATCCCGGCATGGCTCAGAACTGCCTTCACTCGAGCCCTTTAGCTGCCTCCCATGCTGCGCGTGTGTGACACCATATAATCTCCAGTGTTCTTTCTAAGGAGGCTGGTCTTAATGCAACCCATAATAGCTATAGTGTCAGTCACGTAATGCCCACAACTCCATTGCTTCTAAGCATTGCAATGCTAGCTAACCTATGTTGAATGGTGGTGCGAGTATGAGGAAAAAAGAAACCGAGGTTCAAAGATGAAGTGTTTCAGTCAGGTAGGTTAGCTGTGCTGTTTGCAAGTTTGTGGTTTTACCTGGAATGACAGTGCATTCAGTACAACCTCTCAAGATATAACACATCAATGTATAGGAAAAATAAATCCATTCCTGTGTGGAGTCTGCAAGGTACCCTCTGAGCCCCCAGCAAAAAAATGTCCTTTCAAAGCAAAGTTACATAAAATGTTTAGTGATCTCAAAAATGTTTTCTCCTAAACAAGTATAACATTATTTCTACATTACAGCATTACAATAGCATAACAAATCAAGGGAGTGTATTATTTCACTATAGCCTGGAATTGCCATTTTCAGCTTTGCCTCAACAACTGACCTTTATATGAACGCTGACATCAATAACTCGCTATGATTTTTTTCCCTTTATTCAATACTGCTTTTGATAATATTTATCATAACATTCTCCTCTATTGCCTTAGAAGGAATTTTAAATTGATAGGAAATTTGACAATGCATGTCATTTTCTCACAACACTCCCACCAAAGCTTAGCTTTGCATAGGGTGTAAGCTGAAAAGCAGCAGGTGGAAAGTGATGACCTCTGGTGTGACTTACCATATTGCAAAACATAGTTTCACCTACTTAACTTGTGGCCTAAAATACTCGTACTTTGTTAGTGGCCAGATAACTGCACTGTGAATTTCCCCTTGGGATTAATAAACTATCTATCTATCTATCTATCTATCTATCACATCTATCTATCTATCTATCTATCTATCTATCTATCTATCTATCTATCTATCTATCTATCTATCTATCTATCTAGAAATTTACTCCAAATGCACACAAGGGTCATAAGTCCTCAGTTGTCCATTTCACATCATTTCCACTCTGTGCTAAATAAAAACAGCAGGCTTTGTAGTTTCCTTATGTGTGAAGTATGCAACGTTTGTGTATCATGGGGTAAACTGCATTATGTGTATGTAAATGGAGCTTCCTAAATTACAATAATTGGATATTCAACGTTTTTCCATAGCATTTATAAATACACTGTTCTGGTGACCTTTGTATCTGTTAAGTCAGATATACAATTATATTTTCTTTGTGAGCAGAAGTTAGTCATAGGATAATAAAATATCCATTAATGAATTTATTTTAGAATTTTAAATTTTGAAAGGTATTACTTCTTTGTTCTTTGAATTGAAAATGAAGGCAAATTAAATTTAGTTGACCGCTCTGTGTCCACCAAAATATCACCCCCTATTTAGAACTTCAATTTTCCCTACAGATTCTTCCTTGCTGCAGACCCTGTAAAGTGCTCAGTCTATACCATAGAGAAATAAAGATTCAAGAAGCTGTTAAGAACCTGGCCACAAATAAAGTAGCGTAAATGTTTAGAAATGAACACCCACGCAATCATAAAGTCTATAACAGACAAGAAAATGGATGACAAATGATGTACATCATAAAACAGTGTATGTACAATATGCACATGTTCATGCACATTATTATGATCGGTGGTAGAGTGGTAATAAATCAAGAGCTTTGTCTTTCTTTATATAAAAATATCAAAAAGAGGGTTAGTGGAGAAGTCTAGTCAAAAAATAAACTTTAAACTTTAAATAAAAATTGGAATAGCTATGAAAGAAGAAGACGACGAGAGTGAGAGCAAGCCATGTTTGCTGACTGGCAGACTCTGGTGACAGCAAGGGATTTAATGTGTTGAACACCAATACATACAATGGAATCTCAAATATTAGCAGAGGAGAAATAAAACAAAAATGGTTGGACAAAATGCTGTTTCCTTCACTAATATTTCATATTATTATTGTAATGTGGTGTGGATCTTCAGTCGTTAAAGTTGTTTTGAGTACATATCAAAAATATAAAATATTGAATTTTGGGTCAAAATAATCACAATATCAATTTAAGTCCAGGCATAGTACGAGTGTGTCCAGTCTCTGCCCACAGTAGCACTGATTTAGAATAAAATTTCAGAAAATGAATGGATGACTTTTCAGAAGTTTAAAAGTATCGTGTTCATCATAACCTCTCTGGTTTTTGGTAAAAACATGCCACATGAAAAACATGAATATTCTTAGTTTAGTCAAAGACCAAGCTGACAATGGCAGTGGGATCTAATTTTATCTGATCATAGAGCTGGTTGTGATACTGATAATTATTTTGTTCTGCACTAATGGCTGCAAATAGATTTTGGAGCTTGGACTGGCTTGTAAATCTTACACACATTGTAATATTTACATCTAACACTAAAATGGCAAATTAGTATTTGTGGAGTTTGTATTTTTAGCAAATGTCTATAAAATATCGATAGACTTTATTAGCCAACCAAAGTGCAGTGTATTCTGGGAAAGCTGAATATGAAATAGATTCAGAGTATTTTGCATAGTTAGACTTTGCAGATTTTGATTTCAATGGGAAAAATAAGCGTGAGCTTGCAATATTGATTGTGTAACATTTTATATATATATATATATATACTGTAATTTTAATGTATTTAGAGAAAACTGTAAAATATGATTGTGGTTTATCAGAGATGAAAACTGGTAAGCAGGTGTTTGTGTGTGTATTTCAATCTGGGAAAGAAGGGAGGGGCAGCGGCTGCCTTTACAAAAACAAAGACACATTCTTAAAAGAGCTCTCTCAGTTGCTGCTTGGTAAAAAATGGACACTTGGAAGGCCTTTCTCTTTCTGCTGCTGCTGCTAATTGGTAAATATGGGCACATAGCAAAGAGCTACCACTCTGGCAAGAAATATTTTTCTTTTCATTTATTGATTAAGGATTTATGATCCATAACTAGGAAGGACCACCTGGAGTGTCATCAGCAACTTGCTGTTGTTAATTAGGACAGCTTGTGACTTAACCTATCCAAATAGTAGAATTGTTTATATTGCTTTTATATTTGCTGTTTTGACTTGGGTGCAAAAATATACAGTAAAACCTGCTTATAGTGACCACTCAAGGACCGACCTTAAATGGTCACCTTTGACAAGTGGTCACCTTAAGTCCAAAGGACATATGAAATGATAAATCAAGACTATATGGAATAAAAACTTGAAGGGAAGCATGAAAACATTATTTATTACTAACAAACAAGGAAAAACAAAAAACGTACTGTGACAGATAGGGGCGCTGTCATCACCTTGAACCCTCAGATCAGACACCAGACTCAGGTAAAAGTCCAATTATTATTTATTCGGACAATACTACAGTGTACAAGCACCTTCCACTCCACAATACTCATATACAATACAATTCTCAATAATCAATAAACCTCCACTCTCCCAGACGCTGCCACCCTGCCACCCAGCTCAGCTCACCCATCTGAGATCTACCACAGTCTTTTATAGTCCGTGACCGGAAGTGCTTCTGAACCCTCAGTCCATGTGACTTCCCAGCACTCTGGGTCAGATCAAAAGTCTTCTCCCATCCCGGAAGTATGTCATTTCCCCTGTCGCTGTGACTAAGACATACTTCTGGGTTATAGGGCACGTAAGAGTCTCTGGGCCTCCTGCCGGCCCTCTGTTGGCCCTCAAGGTATCCAGCAGGGCTGTAAAGAAAAAGCCAATGTCCATGATTCCCTGCTGGCATTTGGGGCACCTCCATGCTGCAGGAGGCTCCATCTAGTGTCCTGGGGTATTGGCCAGGATGACTGGCCAGCCATAGTCCACAATATTAATATTGAAGAAAACATGGGAATTTTCCATTTATACAGTGAAAAATTTCAGAAACCGTATAAACAAATCTTATGTAGTATGAATACAATATGTATGTGACTGGTAGTGATAATAGTTATTAAAACATTAAACATTAGCTCCAAATAAAAAGAAAAAATATTTCAATTTTAATTCTATTTTTGAAATAAAATAAACATTCAAACAATATTTAAAACGAATGACAAGACAAAATCAGGTCAAAATCAAATTGTAGAAGCCTCTGATGACACTATCCGGGAAAGATATGGTCCTGGCATGCCACATTCTAGGAAGCTTGCAGCAGGGAAGTCCAAAAGAGACAAGTTCATAAGGTACTACATATCATGATGAGGATCTGGGAAGTTAATGTTCATTATTATTAAAACTGTCATACATGCCTATATGCATTTTACTTACACTATTGCTTCTTTACAACAAACGTATCCATGGTTAATTGTCTGAATGGTTTTGTATTATTATAAATTATTTCACCTACAACCTTTTTGGCAAGGTTTTCGGGGCAGCAGTATGGCATATATTATGAGTTGCACTAAGGAGATTCAAAGAAATTGAAAAGGAATGAGTAATCCACAGGAGCAACATAGAGTAATGTGTTGACAAGAATTCCACGAGTAAACGAAAATAAGAAGAGGGTGAGTTAGGGCTATTCCAGTAGTTTTCTGAAACCTATCCTTCCAGAAGCTCTAACATGATTTATTACAGCTACAGAGAATAAAGGGTCCAAATTTCTAGGTTTTCCCAAATTATTATTTTTTTATCTGGTCACTATAGCCAAGATTATTTTCTTCCTAGGGATCAAGGAGAGGTGGTCAATGGTCACAATAGGCAGGTGGTCACTTTATACAAACATTATAAAACACCCTGTTTCTGAAGGGACCTTACACGGGTGGTCACATTCGCAGGTTTTACTGTATAATTTTTTTGTGAAAACTTCAAGCCAATGTCCCTGTCTGAATGTTACTAGCACTGCTGGGAAGTTAGATTGTTCATTCCTTGTTTAACGACGCCCTATAGAGAGAAGCAGACATTTTTGTGAAGCCCACTGTTTGTTATAAACTGGGTTAAAGAGAAGGAGTGAAAGAAAAGTCAGTCCCAGTCAGCAAAGTAGCCTGCCATGGGTGTTCCTAGAATGAAATATGCAGGGTTAGCACAAACAGTGAGACAGGAAGGAGGTTACAGGTACCAGTTACACAGATGATTTTAAAATGAACCAAAGATGCTAGATGGTACCTTTCATGTTAGAGGACATAATAACACAATAACACAAATGGTCATAATGTAAAGTTTACGACAGGTAGTATAGTGTTTCCCAAAAATAAGACCGGTCTTATATTAATTTTTGCTCCAAAAGATGCACTAGGGCTTATTTTCAGGGAATATCTTACAATATGTACAACAATATACATTTATCCCTATACAGTCATGTCATCTTCTTCTGGAATATCGTCATAACTCTCCACATTCAAACCCTGAATTCCAGCCTGGATTTCTTGCTATTCCAAGCCGCTTTTAGGATCCTGCAGGGTCAAGGTGCATGCTTAAATGTTTGATGAACGGTTCGATGTGGTGAAGCAAAATGCCGGCATACAAATGCATTCGTGGTGCTTTGATATTCAAGCGTCGCATATTCCCCAAAGTAATGACACAATATATTTTAAATGTCGCACATACCATCTTCTATGAAGTCTTTTTTTTTTTTTTTGCACCTTTACAATGCCATCAGAATGTATGGTGGTGCATTTGAGCCACAGAGTAAAAATTAAGGACATAATGAAAATGTCTATTTTGTGATTAAAGTGGAAATTTCAGCATTAAGCTCGAAATGTTCACTTTAACCTCGTAGTTTGCTTTATCATTAAAGCAGACCGTTCAGAACGCATCTTAAAACTGACCCAATTGTTAAATGGCTACGCACTTCTGGGGCTTCCTCCTGACTTGACAGCATTGCCAAACAGAACACATTAAATTTATAATATTCCAGCTCTCTGCATATTTAGAACTCTTAGATTTATACTTGATATCACTTTCATGATGAAATGCATTAAAATATGTATGTTACATTTTACAGTTAAATCATTAAGTTTGTTTAAAGAATGAATACTGTTAATAGTTACACATATGGGTGGCACAGTGGCAGAGCGGTAGGGCTGTTTTCTCGAGGAGTCACATCCCTTGTAATTCCGCCTGGAGTTTGCTACAATGACGCCTGTGTATGTGTGTGCTTGTGTTCACCTTGCAATGAGCTGATCCCCGTCCAGGGATTTTGTTTCTGTCTTGCGCCGATGCTTATTGGAATGGGCACATCCTAGAATTGATGGATGTAATCATTAAACCTCCTTTTCAGAAATATTGTGGCAAGGTGTCCTCGGAATTTAATGGATGTTTCGAGCACACGGTCACATTGTGTGAAGTATAAACCTAGCCTTAGGCACCTTGCTTTTCAGCTGATGATCTTGACTAGGGCTTATTTTGGGGTAGGGCTTATTTTGGTGAAACGCAGTAGTAGCTAGAATTTCTTTGTATTTACTTGCTTGTTTTTCAAATGTCTATGAACTCTGTGAATTGATCTTTTTGAACATGTCTGCCATAAACACTATATTGTGGGTCCATAACTGAATGATCAAATGATTCTTGCCTTTTTCTGTGTTTTCTCCATTATACGATGCTCTAGATAATACTGACTAATCTGACTGAATCACAGAGTTTTTGAAGTCATTAAGTAACTTTGGGTTTTCCCAGTTACTTTAAATTAAGGACAATATTTTATTGTGCAGCTGGTAATCTAAAGCCTTTACTGACTTGGCATTAATTTCCTAATTTACCTGACTATGCCTATTTAGCTTTTCTATAATTCTGTTTTGTTTTATCAGCCTCAAATTATCATGACACAATCTTCCTTTTATGCTGCTAAAATATCAAAGTATTTTTCTAATTATAATAAGAAAAGTCTTTTAGAAGAGACTGCTTTTAAAACTAATGGGATGCCTTTTGTGTATTTTATTTTTCTCATATTCTAGGGAATATATCAGTGAAAGGTGTATATGAGTAAATGCCATACTTATGGACTACCAGGCCATAACCACCATACACAGCACACAAATATTTAGTTTAATACAACAGCTTCCCATGCCACCTACAGAAAATGTTTAAATCTTCATCATGACTTCTAAACAGAGGCATCTTACAATCTCCTGTAAATTACAGTAAACCAATTAGCCAAACATTACCTATGTTACCTACTGTATGTGAAACAATAATAAGAGTTGTAATAAAAGAGTCAGTAAACACATTAAAGAGCTATAATGGAGCGATTATTATACAGCTGTGAACATTGCTTGAAATAATATGCTAATACTGCGAAATGAGAGTATGAATTAAAAGCAAGAACAAAACATTCTCAGTCTAACCTTAGAATTATTTCATTTTGTTCAAAAGCGTAAATGTGGGCAATATAATAATACTACTATAGTTGTAGATTTTAGCATTTTTCTTTTTCTTCTCAAAACTACTACAAGCAAAGTTTGGATTTGATATTGTGGTTATTTTTCAGGATATGATCTACCTGGCTGAAATTTCAGAACCTGACAACTAAAATAAGCACGTCCTTATAAGTACAAGCGCCTTGTGAGTCATTTTTCAAATGAATTTGTTTTTTAAAGCAGCAGAGACATTCGACTACCATCTAACAAAGTCAGGTAAATGTTTGAATAACCTCTTGGCCAAAAAGAAGACCTGGGTGGGAAGAGAAAGATGGCATATTGATCATTTTCATGGCAAATGAGCAGTAAATGTGCTTCAGTGGTTTGTAATACAAGTGAAAAATGTACTGCAATTTGATCAGTGTATTGTAGCTTCCAAAAAGTGCTTCTCCGTTTACTAACCTCCCTTTATAAAATTACATTCCAGCAAAATGTCAAAGTTTTTAAGGCTACCCAAATAAACCAAATAAGAACATCAAAACAGAAATGCAGTTTGCAAACAGAAGCCATGCCACCTTGTACTTCTGATTAGCATCATGCATAACATCCACTTTTCATAACACACACACAAACACACTCCTGTGCGGGACAGCAGAGCACATCAATTCACTCACCCTAGTAATGCTAATGCTTCTGTTGGAATTTCTTCATCTGGAACTCTTTTATCATTCTGTTTGAGTATTAGAAGTAAATTGAAATTTATGGAAAGTGAACTTTCTTTTTTCTTCATTTTGGAGTAGAGTTAAGATTAAACAAGCTCGCACTTACTAAAATGTCTGTTTCTTCGATGAAGATCAAATTAACTGCTTTACTATTAAACAACTGGTTACAATGTACCAGCTGTAGATGGTTAAAATTAGGAAGGACAGACACACCAAATACTCAAACAATTGCCTTGTTCTGAATTTGTATTTGAGCATACAATGGGGGACCAAGAAAATTTAATAGCGTGGGATTAGGGGATAGTTATTGAATATTCTGCTAGGTATCGTATGCCTACAATATTGCTGACATGTTTGAGTACATATTTGTGGACTTTCTTCTACAATCATGACTTGGGCAGTTTTATTCTTATGAGATATTCAACATACAATGATAATCGCATTACTCAAAATTGAAAATCTAGTTCATAAAGAGTCTGTTCAAACTGCTAATCAGTGACATTACATTAAATTTTTGAGGCTCTAAGGATAGCATTAATTAAAAAGTCAGGAGAGGTGGCACACCCAGAACTAGATTTTGTACCATTACAAGGCACCTGCACACACTGTATTGTCAGTCGAAGAGTTTTTGACTACAAAAAATGTAGTTGTAGCTCTGCACCCCCTGTATGTGCCAGATCTTGCTCCCCATGACTTCTTTTTTTTTTCTCAAAATTAAAATTCAAACCAAAAGGAAAACAATTTGTTACTGTGGATAAATCCAGGAAAAACCTCAGAAGGCTTATACGTGGTAACAAAAGATAAATATCAGAAATGTGCAGAATTGGGAGAAGAATGGACACATGCATTTCATCGCAAAGAAGATATTTTAAAGTTGACTAAAAGAGAAGTGCTGTAAGTTTTATAATAAAGATTTTTTTTAACACTTTTGAACATTTTTGACCCCCCCATTTGTGTTCCTTATGAACTGAATAATGAACACTGCATTATTTATAACTTCATGTATTCTCAGGGACAGTCCTCCATTTTGATATTGAGGTTTTCAGGAGCTCTAAAGGATTATTTATTAAAAAAGAAAGATTAAAGAAAAAAAAGACATAAAAAAAACTATGAACTTGTTCTCGTCTACTGCCTATTTTCTTAGCAGTCTTGCATAGGGTCATATCCCCTTACTTGCCATTAAAAACAAAAATAGAGATTTATCATGTTTTTAGCTTAGAATCCCATCATGCAAAAATGCCAGGTTTTTCCTCATTTGGAAGATGAGGTGAATGCATGTTTCTTAGTCCTGTTTTTCTATATTTTATTTTAACAAAATCCAAACTCTTATCAAAAATCTGGCTTTACAAATGGGCCAAAAACCACAATGCTTCTTAGCCAAGTTTGTTTTACTTCGGTATGAATATTTCTTACACTGCTGTGTTCTGCACCTACCTTAGCTACATGCAATAACCAAATGCTTAAATAAACATGACAGGCACAAAATGGGGACAGCATAAGAAAGGAAAAGATTTAGCAACACATTTTCTTGCCTTTTTTTCTTTACAGAACAGTTATTCCTCTCACTTGGCTGCTCTTTTCTGCTATCTGTGTTCTTTTTCCCAGCGGCACTTTAATACAAAGCAGCTTCCTCGAGCAGGCTTGCATATATACCCAGCTCCTGTTCTCTGTTACCAGATGAACTTTGCCAAAATGCTCCTTCTGGTGCCATTGCTTCCCCTGTATTAACAGTTGCTTTGTCTCTCTGGCTCCTGACAGCTGCAAACACAAAATCCTGGCCGAGAGAAAGCGTTCAAAAGACATGCAAAAATCCTTCAATGATGCTTAAATGATGCTTTGTGTCTACTACTTGTTCAGCTGTATGGACAGTACCTGTGGATTCTCCCTTTGCCATCTTGTGTTAAATGCTTGCTATGGTTCTCAGTGGCTGATATTCGCACACACAAAGCATCCTTTTAGATTCTGCCTTGTTTGTTGTTTTCTATTTTTGCCAAATTTTCATACTGTGAAATTGTAAAATGGAGCAGTAAAATAACATAGACTCAACACTCAAATGTCACAGATCTGTTTACTAAGCAAGTATCATGGAAAGCAGAGTGTATTCTGTCCGACAAGACTCATCCACTTCATTTCAATTTCTATTGTTGCCATCATGTCACAAGTTCAAGGTTCCCAGGATAACTGCCTCAAATAATCTTTCATCCCTGGTATTAATCTTCCAAAGTAATTTAACTTTAATAAATATCCACAGACTTAAATCATGGGATGAGCAGCTATGATCTGTGTCATTAGGCAAGAAAAAAAAATTGGTTTAATTTTATATGCAATACATTTGATCTAACATTTTATTGAAAGCGGATACTGATACATTTATTTGTACTAAGTTTTACATTTGATGGCTGTGTTCTTTGTGATCTGTTTTAAATGTATTCATCATTGTTTCTCTATAAAACCTGCTGACAAACAAATTTTCCCTCTTGAGACAATAATTATTGAATTGAATTACTTTAACACTTTAAATTACAGCACAATGAAAATGGCACAGAAACGACGGACAAAAATACTGCGTGGTATTTGTCCAGCTGCACTTGAAATTATAGTATAGTCCAGCAAACACTACACCTTTGCTCTGATGAGCTGTCAATTGAAAATGGATTTGTTCAATATCTAGGTACAGTTCTAACACACATTAATTCCTTTTCTGTTTTAAAAATCAAGCATTCCACCATATTACTCTCCTCATGGTGAAAGGTACCAATTTAAAATAGGAACAGATATTAGTGTGTTTTCTTCTTCAGTAAGTTTCTAGCATTGTGGTTGTGCCTAAAGCATTGCTTAACAGCTTGAATACAATAGAAATCGCATTCATTTAGTGAAATCCACTGCAATATACTCTATTTAAAAGTAGATAACAATTATGGAAAAGTAGATCCTTTACTCTAACCAACTAAAGAGCACTATCAAAAATTAATAATTTATATATTGTGTGCAACATCAACCATACACATTTTCAATGAAAATATAATTTACAGTATATTCCATTTAAAATAACTAAATGAAAGTCCATGATACAACATAACATCCTCAGACTTGTATAATCCAATGTAAAGCTGTGTAGTGTTGGATGCTATCCTAACAGCAATGGTTAGAAAGCATAAACTACCCCTAGATGGGGCATCAGTCCATCACTGGGCTACTTTAGAACCGTTAATTTACCTTACAAACTCTACACTAGAATTGGGGGTGGCTACCCAGAGGAAAGTAAATCCAGACACAGAGAAACTATGCAACATCCACATTGAGAGCAACATGGAGTTGAACCCAGAACACTGAACCTGTAATATGGTGGTTCTAACAAGATACGACTTTATTACTGGAAATGAAAAATAAAATAATAAATAAATGGACACTGTGAAGTAAAACTCAAGGCAGTATGCAAAGGTTAAAGTGTTAGGGGCATTTAGAGATTTCTGTTGTATTCCCTGGCTGGATAGGATCTGCTAGCTAGTCTTCAGTTAAGCACATTGAGCCAGCAGGAACCATCTGAATACACCAGAGGCACCCAGGCAAGTGTTGAACTGGCACTTTGAGGCATTCGTACCACCATGATTGCTGATAATCAGTCACTCCTTACTTTATAAAGTGCCTCTCATGGATAATACTAGTATAATTAGTGAATCAAACAGGGCCTGTCAATGTTAATATTTAAGAAAAATGTTTAAATTTGTGCTGCTCAAAGATGTATTTCCATTTTTCAAACTAGTTAATGCGATCATGTATTACCTTTTGTTCATTGTATATTGATTTCACTAAGATATGCATGATAGTGACTATTGGCAGTAAGAAAGGCAAAATACCTTAATTCAAGTGCTCAGTGGGAAAGGTGGTGAAAAACATTAGGCTTATCCGAGACCTCTGTCGAGAATAATACATAACGGTTTTGTTTTGGAGAGCACTCATTTCATTTTGGCTTCATTATCCACATATAGAAGTGCAGTCTAGAAATAATTACCATTTCTGAAGTTCTATTAATGTTCATTTCATTTTTTGTACTAACATGAATAGATATTCAGCTCTTGGATAATTAATTATAGACTTTGCTTCATTGACCCAAAAAATATGATTCCTAGCACATAGCTATTACTGGCTATGTGCAATGAAAAAAGGAAAAAGAGTAGTGTGACTACATTACCGACTGAGGAGAATGGGCCAGTAATCAATGAAAGATTAAATGCAGAAGATCAACAATTGGTGAGGTAATCACCTATGAGGCTTCTTTAGTCAGATCGATACCAAAACTCAATGGGCTGGAGGCTTTTTTTGTTTAAGCTACATACAAAATATCTTTCAGATTTACAAACATGAAATTTAGCAGTAATTTTAACTAATGCAAATTAATTACAAAATATTCTAATGAGCTTTTCTCTGACTTATGATCTGCA
Source organism: Polypterus senegalus (assembly GCF_016835505.1). NCBI lineage: Eukaryota > Metazoa > Chordata > Cladistia > Polypteriformes > Polypteridae > Polypterus > Polypterus senegalus. Next base: position 28,873 of record NW_024380212.1, read on the forward strand.
CTTTCAAAAGGACTGTTTAACTAAAGATAATGGTTTAAATGACCAAAGGCTCTGTGTTGTTAAACTAGTGTATAGTCCCAAAAGCTTTACGAAAATTATAGGTTTTATGCTTTTTTTCAGTAATTTTCCACACAATGATTTTCTATCTATTACAGATTGATCTACCCTAAGCCCTACCTGACATCTTAGCCTGATGTTTTTTTAGCCCATAATGTATCTCTTCTGAATCCAAGTGAGACGATTTCTTTGATATTTTATCTTACAACTGCATGATTTTTCTCACTTTTGAAAATCCTGAGCAAAATGATGTCTACTTCAAAGAGTCATGCTCCTGGTTGAATTATTTACCAAAGACTATTTTTTATACCAAGCTTCAAAATAAATAAATAAATAAAAATACACATAACTCAAAAATAATGAAACAACTTTTATGGCCTGAAATCATTCCTAATGATTAACTTAGCTTTTAGATGGTTAATTACAAAAAATTACAGTAATGCCGTATTTTGCTTGCAGTCTGGCATTGCATATGAATGTAAAGAAAAGATGTGTTGTGTAAAGCACTTCACGCTTTCATTTCTTTTTAAGCTAAAAGTGATCTGTGGCTGAAGACCTATTGTTGAATTGACAAAGATTTCCTTTGCTCACCTCAAATGTTGTGATATGGTGAACTTTAACAAATGATTTCCTCTTTTCTCACAGTTTTGGAAGAATTATTTGGGGGTTTTGAACATACAGTAGATATCCAAGAAGTATTAGAATTTCTTCCAAAAATGCTGAAGCTCCACTTCAGCCCTTTGACTATAATGCTTTCATTATATTTTTGTTGTAAATTTAGTTATAAATTTGGTTCATTTTTGCTGTCACAATTTTGTGGTGCCATCGTCAAGACACTGTAATCAGCCATTAGGAACATATCCTGGCAAATTAAGTGACAAATCATTGTATGCAAAGGTATTTCAACCGGTTTGGCATATATTATGATACCCTAGTAGTTGGATTGTGAAAACCAATCTTGAAAGTACTGATTCAGAATACTCAGTTTTTCTTAGACTTTAACCTCATGTTTTGCTTAGCAATTTTGTTTTGATGCCAGTTTGATTGTCTTCCAGGTGTTGATCTTTATTTCCTGGTTCTTTTCCTTCTTCTTGCTTTATACTCTTTTCCATGGCAGAGCAATATAGAAAAATGTGATCAACTCACAGAATTCACGGACACAGTAGCGTGTTCCTAGTCAATATATTTGTGCTTGCTGATGACACCTGTACTTAGGCCACCACATAAAGGTCCTTTGCATGCTTCTGCTTCAGAGACAAGAACTCTATCTTGCATTCTTCAAAGTTTTTGCTTTTTGTCTCTCTTCTCAGTTATTGCAATTGTCACACCTTGCAGGTAAATCTGTTCATTATATGTGTATTGAGTTGATTAGCATTGTCCATCGTCACAAACTTGACACTGAATCATGGAAAGGTTTGGGGCAACCACCGTATAATTGGTTTCCTGGCTGCAAAGTCGCAATATGGTAAACAGCACTGATGTGCACAAAACCAAGTCCAAAACAGAACTGAGGGAATAGGAAAAAGGTGGAGGCTATTAAAGGGAAGACAGGAAGTGAAGTCAAATGGTTTAGGCTCATGAAGGTCTTCTGCCATTGGTGCAAGCCCAGATGTGACATCACAGGGGCCGGAGCTGGCAAGGTCTCCTTCATTGGCTCGGTCCTGGAAGTGACATTAAGAGGACCAGGTGGAATCTCCCGTGAATGGTCTACAGGCAAGGGAGAAAAAGAGTCAGTGCAATCTGCCACATCCCAGTATGTCTCGGAACTGTCCTTACTCCAGCCCTTTAGCTGCCTCCCATGTGCACGTGTGTGACACCATATATGGTTGTTTAAGGGCAGCAAGTTGGCAACATTTGAGGCACATTCATAACTGCATTTTTACAAGAGTGTATTTTACAAATATGTACTGCATGTTCTATAAATCTGGTTTTTTTTTTGTTGTACACATTTTCCTGTTTAATTACATTACAGGGCGGCACGGTGGCGCAGTGGTAGCGCTGCTGCCTCGCAGTTAGGAGACCCGGGTTCGCTTCCCGGGTCCTCCTCGCGGAGTTTGCATGTTCTCCCGTGTCGCGTGGTTTCCTCCCACAATCCAAAGACATGCAGGTTAGGTGGATTGGCGATTCTAAATTGGCTTGGTATGTGGGTGTGTTGTGTGTTTCCTGCGGTGGGTTGGCACCCTGCCCAGGATTGTTCCTGCCTTGTGCCCGTGTTAGCTGGGATTGGCTCGCAGACCCCGTGACCCTGTATTTGGATTCAGCGGGTTAGAAAATGGATGGATGGATGGATGGATTTACATTACATATTTTAATACTCTAATCCATACAAAGTCTTAAAATGAGATGCCTGGTGAGTATCCTCCACTCCTGACCCCAACATTCTTTTCAAACCATCTGTGTTGTTTGATGGAAGAACTTCTGTGTCAGGTGGAGCACTGAAATGGCAGAGAGACTCTTTCCAGTGCCTTGCTCTTGTAGCTTTGACCACAAGACAACTGCCCATCAAAACTTCAGTTGACCATTCAGTCCATGCGCTTCCCCCCAGGCAGAGGAATGTTGACATCCAGTATAATGGTGGGATACATGGCCATGGAGTAGTCATCAATCATCTCTCCATTATTTTTGCATCCCAAATATGAAAGTTTACCATCATATTTAAACTAACATAAACTAGTAACATCTTACTACTGATAAACACAAAGCAATGAACATGACAAGTAATGACTTAAAATTGTTAGGCAGAAAATAAATGAACTGAAGAATTAATTTGCTAGAGGAGTGGATCCAGCATATTCTTCCTTTTATCTGTTTTCTTTCTGGCCATTTTAATTTCCTTCCAGGTTAGGATGGTTGTGAGTTGTAAATTACTCCTTATTAGTAAATATGTGTGTGTCTGTGAGTTAGGATATGAATGTAACTCAAAAACAAATAATTCAACCAAATTAAACCTGCACAGTTACCAGCACTGCAAAAACCAGACATTTAATGATGTTGAGTAAATGTTGACTCGATTTTGCTCAAATATATAATAACTTTTGTTACTAATTGATTTCTAAAATTTAAAATGCCTGTCTTTAAAATGCAACCTATAAAACCTGTTTCTAACAACCATTAAAATCTATTGAACCAGTTTGCCTATGCTCTTCTTCCTCTCTGAAGAACAAATCTTTAAAGAGTCACAAGCTGGGTCTGTTATCATCATAACTGTAACTATCCCAATGGGTGCCTTCAGATCTATGTGTGTGTGTAAAGAAATGCTGATGAGATATGAAATATAACCAGTAGTCAATGTGCATGTCAATGTGCATGCTGCCAATTGAATAGTGAATAAGCTACTTTTTGTAAATCTCACTCTGAAGGAGTCATTGCCTCACCAGCCATGAACCTCACCGCACGTCACTGTCATTATCCTGGATAATGCTAAGGTGGATAAACTGGGCTTGATTTTGATTCAAAAAGCAGGATTTTTTCATTGAAAAACAAAGAATGAATATTTTTTAATACATCTTGATAATGTTTGGGGTTTTTGTACCCTGCAGCCCAGCTTAGCCCGTGTGTATGTTACCCATGGAAGTCTTCTACCGCTTATAAGCTCCCACAGTCACCATTTAGCTCCATTTGAATCCTGGTGAAATTCTTCTAATTAAGTATTCAAAAAAGCATATGAGTATCCTAATATCCTGGCTAAATTGCCAACCTCAGCCTACTCATTCTGGCCTCGTAATCATCCTGTATCTAATCGGCTAGCTATCTCTCATCATTTCACCACCTAAAAGCTAATGTGTGGTAAGCGTAAATGGCTCCAAATGGCTGCCATCACATCATTCAGGTTGATACACAATAGTGGTAGTTGTAGTGGCTTCCCATCACTAAGTAAAAGGCTTTGAATAGTGAAAAAGCCCTATATAAATGTAAAAATTGTTATTGTGGTGTGGAATCCAAAATTGTACACATACTGAGCAACCTTCTTTGTAGGCTTTGATTACTTTAAGCATTTCAGTAAATGATGCAGAATTTCTTACATTTTTTTCAGTTTGCCATTACAATGCCATTAATGTTGTCTATATGAGCTTTTATCTGTTCACGATTATTCTTTAACTTTTTTATTAGGTTTTTGCAAACAATTTTGAACACTGCTAAATAAAAACAAATACATAGAAGATAACTGCAGAGCATACTCCAAAGACACCATTTAACCTGACACACATCCCTATGTGAGTTGAATAAACATTGCTTTACCAGGACCTCACATGCAACAGAAAGATGTTCAAAGTCCAAACAGACATTAATTAGGTTGGATATTAAACCTTGGTCCTGGACAAGTGAGACAGCAGTACCAGCCACCATGCCAGCTCACAGATCATATCTGATCTTAAAATAAATAATAAAATATACTGCACTGGAATTTCAGCACAGTCCCATTAATATGTCTGTGCCCATTTGTTTCATTTTGCATTCATATCAAGATCATTACATGATTTAATTAATTTTGACATTTGTGGCACACTCCACAACTTAGGTGGGGCATGTCTTTTAAGACACTTGGTTTGTCATTAATAATGAGAGGACCTGACAGTTCAAAGCCAAACATAACGGTAAGTCTCCTCATAATGAAGAGCTTTTTGTTCAGTTTTGTACACCCTTAATTAGTCACAATTGTCTAGAACTGCCAGTCCAGCAAAGGTACAGTCAAGCCACGGTAATATTTTGCATTGATGACTTCAATTAGGGCAAACTGGTCTGCAGCTTCTAGTTTTAATGCAAATTTAAAGTGCTTTACTGTAGAAAGTATTAAACTGTAACTGATAAATGAAAACCTTTGAAAGTTAAGTGCTGTATGTACAGTAGACATTTGAATATTCATTATATTTTAGGAACAAATGAAAGCAAAAAAGGGTCATCTATAGCTTTAAAAAATGTCTTCTTAATAAATATGATGATGACTACAGTCAACTTCATGAAAAGTTGTAATGTCATTAATATGAATTTGAAGAGGCATGTGCCATTGTCCCTGGATGGGCTGGCAACCCCTGCCTGGGATTTGTTCCTGCCTTGCTCCCTGTGTTGGCTGGGATTGCCTCTAGCAGACCCCCGGAAACCTAAGTGTTAGGGTATAGCAGGTTGGATAATGACTGACTGACTGACATGCCATTGTCAGCTGTGGAGGGACAGTCAAAATTTTTTCCACCTGATTAAAGGAAGTTCAGTACTTTACTTATCACTCCTATGTGCAGAGATAATATACCCTATACATAAAGACAATCAAAAAACATTTTTCATTTTTTTCTTTTTGGTCAGGATTTTAAAGAGAGTCAGTTTTTACCTCTGCACAATAAAAAAGCAAATGAAGAAAGCAGGGCTGACCTTGCTTGTTTCAGTTGAATTAGTGATTTTATAAATTTGAATCTTTCTCGCCAGATCTTTTGTAAGGACAGTATGTGCCTCCAATATCCTGTACAGCTCTGCTTTGATGCTAAACTATTCATTAACATTCAAACTCATTTATAGCTGTAAAAATGACAGGGTGGTGGAACAGCTTCTATGTCAGTGGAATGAAGTCTCTTCTTCTGATGCCTGAACAATGGTGAATGCGTAGACAAGGCAATTTGTGTCTGCATATCCCTAAAGTGATGCTCAGCATCTTTGTTGAATGTTTTTTGATTAAAACTCAAAAAATGATGCGTCAAACTGCCAGGCTTGTGTTTGCCAGACTCTTACTGTTATTGCAAATTAATGAAAGGCAGCTTTTCCCTTCCTGTAATGTTATTGCATATGCAAAATTTTGAGTTACTGCTACCTGAAGCATGTAATAAATGCTCTTCAAATGAATTTGAATGGAATACTTAATATGTGAGAGTAGATTAAATTCAGCTATGCTACCGGGGAATCATTTTGCATCTAAAGCTTTAGTTTGGAACCTTGTTTTGTGACTTTGAACCATTTGTGTGCAAGTAGATTTTAATTTGAATCTGCTTTTGTGTAGGACACTTGTTCTTCTACTGAACCACTCCAAGTGTTGTTTATCCCTTTTATTTGACAATTTGACTGATGTCTGTCACTGGAGCAGCAAAAGCCAGTAGATAATGCCTCACTCTTATCCATGCCCACTGCCCTGCTGCTCACTCATCATTCTTGACTATGTCTGGGCTTTTTGTGCTTACAGTACTTGCTCCACAATTTAAACAGCCTCCTACTTCTCTTTCAGTAATCAACTGGTTGTTCTCATGTTTTAAATGTTTACAGTATACTCATTAAGTCCCTAGATGTAAGTTATGCAAGTGTTATTGTCAAACCTTTCATTTCACTTTTGAGCTATGTTTTTGTCTGTTATTGTTTATTCCCAAGTAGTTTATTGACATTTGCTCGCTTTCCTACATTTCTTTAATACATTTTCGCTTTTTTGGCAAATACCTTACCCATGGTTACATACAAGATCAGGATACATTGCATCATTTACTGATCACATTTAGACAAATAAGTGATTTTTGCATGTGCCACAGTGAGTCTAAAAAGAAATTTGTGCTGGTTACATTATAGAGAAAGTGGTGTACATCACTTTCAAACTGACAGATAGAGTCAGCTTAGTTCACAGAAAGAACTAACGGACCTGAGATAAAGAAATGTGATATACAGTGTGGTATTGTTTTACTTATTTACTTACCTGCATGCTTGTGCATGCCGATTGGCTGATTAGGATCAAACACAGAAAAGCACTAGGGAAATGTGACTAGCACTAATACTCTTTTCATTCTTGCTAAAATGAACTTTTTTTTGTCTTATACACTAGTTGCAATTAACCTTTTAAGACAAAGTGGACATAGCCCATTCTGCTAGGCTTTGTGGCACAACAGGCCGTTAAAAGGCAAATTTAAAAGGCATCAGCTGTCCAGCCTCATTTACATACCACATTAAGTGACTGAACTCCAGCTTATACCAAGACATGCCTGTACTGATCTGATAATAAAGGTGTTAATAGAGTTGAATGACATCTTTGCAGAAGCCCTCTGCAGACTTCTTGAACCAGAAGCTGGAAATGGACTCAATCAGAACAAAAGCTGTAATTCAACACAAATTACAACTTGATTGACAAAATAATGCACCTGGTAGACCCTGATGCTGACTGTTGAAGTGACTTTAATCCAATCACAAGAGGTTAGAATTCCTTCTTAAAAAAAAGCTGACCCCACAATCCTGTACACTGTGAACTCCCTGGAGACCCTCTCTGGAACTCTCTCCGGGTACTCTCCCCAGGGAAAACTGTGCCTCACTCTACAAATTACCTTCTATAACCCTCCTCTGAAACCTGAAAGATGTTGAGCCATTTTTCCCTTTCCCTTGGGAGCTGAAAACCTAAATCTCTTCTCTTTGGGAGTGAAAGCTGACATCCAGTCTATTGAGAAGAAGTCATCACCTCAAGAAGAGCATCAGCAGCACCTCTCATGCCAGAAAGACTGATGTTTTCCTATGAAGATGCAGAAGACACAGCGAAAGCAACCTGACAAAGTGGCATCACAGAACACTACAAAAAGTATCATGCAGCAAAGCTACTCCACAAGAAGATCTCCATTGAACCTGGGGCAGCAACAAAGCAACAGCTCCCACAACATCAGACATCATCTTTAAAGACTTGATGGGAAAATTATTTATCTGTGCCAAGATAAATTAGAAGTTGAATATTCAGTAAGCATCCAGCCCTCTATGATATACTGTATGTCTGTCTAATTTGTCATACTTTCCCAAAGTGTTTTAATTGTTCCTTGCTGCATCTTGCCTCATAGGCTCCTATCCTCATACTTTACAGCATCATATTTTTAAACCTTTCCATGGCTCTTGTAGTTCAAAAATATCCAGACAATGGTGAATTGCTTACTGTAAAAGCCCAGCATGTTAAAAGCATGGGGCTGTTGAGAAATCTCTAGTATTGTTCTTGTTAAGAATGTGATTTCTTTTCTCAATAATAGAGATGTTTATTCTTGGCACTAGGTATTTTTTCCTATCATTGTGCTGTATCATAAGTTTATTATTATTCTAGGGATATACTATCATATCTTCCACAATTCATTCTTGATTTGAATCCCAGATGTTGATACCTAATATTTTCTGGTGGTACTGCAAGATAGGTTGGATAATATATCTAGTAGGAAAATGAACATAATTCAGAGCAGAACATTGATAAATGCATGCATTTCTGTGTCCCAATAATTGACATCCATATTTCCAAAACCACCAAATTCCATTAAAGTGCACACTTTAAAGAAGTTGTAGCAGTAGAGGTTCTGATCCACCTCTTGAACCCTCAGGTACCACTCTAAACACCAGGTAAAAGTCCAAAACTCTTTTATCTTCTTATAACACAGTGCCCCAAGCCCCTCCCATCTACACTTTTCATAAACACTATAATAATCACACAATCCTCCTCTCCCAGACACTTAGTTACCCTTCCTCCAGCTCAGCTCATTGTCTGGGAGTTCCATGGTCCTTTTATAGTTCCTGACCCGAAGTGTTTTCACCCGCAGTCCATAATTCCTATCACTTCCGGTCAGATAAGTCCATTTTTCACCCCGGGAAGACATCACCCCTTCCACTCACGTGATTTGGGAAGTACCCCCGGGGCATAGGGCAAATAACACTCCCCCAAGCTTCCCTACAGCGGCTCCTGGTGGCCCCATGGTATCAGCAGGGCTGTCCTAAAACTACAATGTCCATGAGGTTCCGTTTGAATTCGGAGACCTTCCATGCCGTTCTGAGGGCCCTCTGGCGCTGGGATATGGCCGAATCAAAGCCGCCATGGACCACAAAGTATTTAACCTTATTTAACAACTCAATGTTACAACTGTTTACCAGCTCCCAGTAGGCTAGTCTCAACTACTGTATTATGCAGAGTATTCTTACGCTACACAAAGCAAAGATGTTTTAGAGAGAAACCAAGACAGTGTAGTGCAGATGGATGAAAAAAAGGTAATTTTATAGGAATTTTAGAAGTTATCATGAAAAAAAGCCTTTAGCATAGGAAAGGTACTATATAAATAAAATGTATTATTATTATTATTATTATTATTATTATTATTATTAAAAACTGCATACCCAACCACTGTGACTGTGAAGTGGAGCCTGGTTTATATAAGATCTCTCTGGTGGGCATTGGAAGCAGATGGCTAATCAAAATGGTCTACCCAACTCAAATTTTATGAACTCTCGCCTTTGGGAGGTAATAACCTAAGGCCACTGCACTTTCTGCAGTTATTACCAACATCACAATTACAGTGTTTTAATTTATACAGCACTTGTCCTTTAATTTGCAAAAAAAACAGTAACAGTTGACAGGAAAAAACACAATCAATATCGTATCGCAACTAAGTACAAATACATGATTGTAGTAATGGCATCATTGCTTTTGAGCTGGTTTGTGATTGCAGTGTTAAGTGAAGGCTGATGGAGAAGGAAATAATGGAAAGGAAGAGAAGCTGGTTCTTCAATCACATTTCTGGAATCATCCTCATTTCAGCACATTTCTCTTCAATTACAATACAAAGGTGAAAGGGCCAGTAGTTGGTGTTTTTCCCAAAAATGCTAATAACACTGTGAGGTGTTTGTACTCAAATGAGAATAGCATACTCTGCTGCAAATAAGCTCAATTGAGAATAGTGCTGAATTGCACCATAAAATCATAATGGAGCATGAAAATGTCACATTAACTGTCCTAAACTTAAAGAAGACTTGCAGCCCGAAAATGATATTAAATGAAACCCTTAGAATGCCCATGATCAAATGCTGAAGGTATGTTCCTCTGTCTTTATCCCAATAGTTGACATAAACACTAATGCTACTCTTCATGAGCTTAAACAATGGTGTCTACAAGCCTGATACCCTATTTGCTGCTTATTTTCAGAAGCTTCAGAACTAAGTATGTTCTTGATAAAGTTCGAGACAGGCAAGAAAATATTAGGGCCAAGATGATAGGCATTGTTCTAATGACAGTAGTACAGTCTGTAAACTAGAATTATGGAAGAGAAAAAAATTATATATTAGCATAAATGGCCATAAAATAATTAACAGCTTCAGAAGCATTAGATTTAGCATAAATTAGAATATCAAGCAAATAAGATATGTCAAGCAAATAGTTAAATAAAATACATTAGTCATATTGCATTATTTTTAAGCTTGAAGCTGAATTACCAATTTGGGAAAGGAAGGACAGAATATAAAGAGAATGGCCAGAAGCTATCGAGGACAGAAGAAGGGGGACATGTGCACCTGTTGTTCAAACGTTAGGATGCTGGAATAGTGAATCAGCAGAATCAGCAAAGGCATTGCTACTAACAAGGTCAAGATGATGTAATGCATGAAAATAAAATTAGTATATTCAGGTACTAGTATAATAAATAAATATAGAAAAATATGTAAACATTAACCTTAGTGTAAAAATTACTACGAGTCAGGCATGCCAACAAATGATTAAATAAAGGCACATTCCATATTTCTTTTTAATTAAAGCTAGCTTTAAGGCCAAGGAAGGAAGTGATAAGAGAAAGTCCATAAATGGAAGAGAGGGAACGTCTGTACTGGCCTTGGCCAATAAAAAATAAGTAAAACAGAAACTAAAGATGGACAATAGGCAGTAAAAATACCGGAGGCCAGCAGCAGGGGGAAGTTAGGAGATAATAATGGTTCCCACGAGAACTCGAGTATCGGTCGGACAGGTGCAGAGGGAGTCAGAGAAAAACAGAAAATAGGCTAATCTGAGGCGAGGTCGGAGTGATAAGAAATTACTATAGTTTTTGAGTTCTGAACTGTTCGGGGCTCAATCTGATTTGGCCGAATTGGTATTGTTTTATTGCAATAAAGCTATAAACTCTGTTTGCCTATCCTGTGTCATAAGAGACTTTATTTCAGGTTTAAAAGCCTTTGTTTACAATTTTACGCCACGAAAGAATCACCCATAAAACAAATGACAAAGCAAATTCTTTCATAGATACCTTAAGTCTCAGGCAAAGCAATAATACTTTTATATACATTTTGCAGCTCAAACCAGCAAGCCTTTCAACAGTTCTCCAAGTGAAATTAACGGTTTTGTATTACAACTCTATCAATGTGATATGTTACTTTAGAAAGGAAATTTCTACCAGAAATGCCATAGGTCACCCATTTCAAATGCTCAGGCCATAAGTGGTATTGATAGTCAACAAAATGTCTTTTATAGTGATTTGGAAAAGTGGAGTGTGTCAAAGCCAGTGATGTAGCTAGAGTTTGTGTCACTTGGGCAGGGCGGTGCTTCAATTTGCCACCTCCAACATATCTGAATATGGTAACCTATTTAAATAGAAAATTAAAATGACTAATAGAAAAAAAATTAAGATAAATACTTCATAGATTTTTCACACAAGTTGATTTATAACATCTAGACAAGAATATAGTATAGAGCACATGATAAGCCATGTTCTAGTCATTAATTTAATATAATTACGCTGCAAAACCAGAACCAGTGATGTGCAAGTGCAAGTAATAAGTGGGATGTTTCCTGTGCAGTGCAAGAACGAATTTAGATTCATAGCAAAATGAAATTATAAATTGTAAATTAGTTGTTTATCTTCCTAGAAATTATATATTGGTGTAACATTTATATTTATTTTTGTTATTGCCTCATAAAGTTCAACTGCTGTGTCTGATGCCATCATAGAAGGACAGTCTGAAAATTATTTTTGAAGCATTTGTGGATAAAATTCAGAGAATTTAACTTTTTCATTCAAGAGTGATATTTTCCGAAACCTGCTGCTTACACATGAATTGTACTGAGCCTTTTGGCCAATAATGCTGCCACCAAAATGTGCTGCCCGGGTGGATCACCCCTTCCGCCCACCCTTAGCTATGCCACTGGACAAAGCTGCAGCTTCAGCCACAAAATGTACTCAAATACTGTATTTACTTGAGATATTTCAGGCAAGTACACTAATAACCATATAATTAAAGTTAATGGTTGAAGCACAGGTGTTGCTTTGGGGAATGTTTATCAGAAGTTAAGGCTGACTAATTTGCTTAGTTTTTTTTAAATAATAATGATTTTACATATTCTGTTGTGCCTGCCTAAAGTAAAAATGGCATCAGGATTCATCTCTTACAAAAATTTACCATGAAAGTGGTATATACTATGATTGATCACCTACCATATTCAAGAGTACGATTGTCTGTCAGGGTATGCATGTTTAAGAGAGGCACAGTGGATAAATGACATGCAGTTATTGTAAAATAAAAGAAGAATCAGAACCTGGACAAATGAGATAAAACATATTTTCCAATCGTTTGACAGCAGACGAGGTTCTTGGTTCCGATTCCACTGAATTTGGTGAGGTTATACATGAGGCAGTGGATGAATTATAATAAGATTTATAATAGGTATGTCTATATTCACACTACTCAGAAGACTGTCCAATAAAATTATCACCATCCCAGTTACAGTTAATTTTAGTGTGCTTTATTCAAGATGTTGCTTGCTTTCAATAATCTGTTTGTTTACAAATATGTATTAGAGAGGTGGTTGAAAATCTATCCTGCATTTTTCTGGGTGATGTGTGAAGAGCTTCTCATTATTCTCAGTATTTGGCTCTCAGTGTTGTTTAAGATATATCACCTTGTGATAGCTGTTTAGCACTATGCATTTCCTTTATTATCAACTTGCCAGTTTCAGTCATTTATTCAACAGCACACTGACTACCAACCATTTGTTTTTTCTTTTACTTTGTCTTCATTATTTTTTGGTTCAGTTCTATCCCCCATGCATATAATCTTTTAATGTAGTTTTTCGACACGACTCTAGAGGTATCACCTTATGCCTATCCTATTTTCTAAATTTGCTCCCAACATTAAATCTTGACTTGTAGCTCCACAATTGTGTGATTTTTTTCCAACTTCAGTAAGGATGAAATCCTGAATATTCTTAGTTTACTTATACAAGTTGATGTAACAGTATAAAACTATTAGTAAAAAATATTTCATGACCCCCGTTTAACATTTCTTTAGAAGTGCCCTTCATTAGCACCGTTAATAATAATTAATTATCTGTGATTTGAAAATATATAGCCCATATCTTTAATTTCTGTTGGATTCCCATATGCCTTGATGCATTTAAAATGAGCAGAACATCAAGCTCAGTAAAGTGAAAGATATAAAGATAGGCCCACTGGGTGACATTTGTAAAGGAAATCAAACCTCAGCTAAAGCAATTTAGAAGGTGTTATGGTTGTGTCAAGGAATCCAAAGAGGCGGACAATAAACTACTTCACCTCTTTGTATTCCACGAGCTACAGTTTTCATTGGAATTAGGCAAAGCATCTATCTGTTAAGGAGCAGCCAGAGGCTTCTTCTGTATTAAAAACAAATAAAAAATATCCTCCAGCAACAGTTAATAGTGGACAAGCTTTTTGTTGAAAGGCAAAGCTTCAGCCCATTTCGAGCAATTGCACCCCATTGACTTGGCCATCTAATTAAAAGCAGTTTAGATAAAGGCTGCAATTAGTTTCTGATAAAAGTACTGGCTGTAATGGAAAAGTGCAGCTGCTGTGACCTGAAGGGACTTTCTGAAGTATGCTTGAAGTAATTTAACTTGTGCAGGACAGGTAAAGATCACAATTCCTCCAGAAGTTCAGCCTTTTCAGTTTATTTCTTTTACTTTAGAGTTGCACAGAGTCTACAGTGCTGAAGTTAATGAATTCTGCATTTAAAATGCTATCCATTTCTGAGCCAGCTTATTCTATTATATGTTTTACTAGGAGCCAGAAGCTGCCCCACCACTACCAACCATGAGCTGATGCCAGACCATCACAGAACACATGTACTCATATACAGGGGCCCCAACAGAGGGCAAAATGGATACATTTGTCCCAGGCCAGGTGGTGGTTTGGGGGCTCCAGAATGGTATATGTACAAACTCACATACTGTTTTAGTAAAGGCACCATTAGTCACAATATCTGGTGATTTTATAAATGCCTTTTATGGGAATTGAAGCCCCTGAAGAAGATACACTGTACCAGTTTTAAAAAATGAACTGACAACTCTCACTCTCATTCATGTATTGAAAACCTCAGAGAATATTACCAGATGTATGCATTTTACTGTGTATTTTTACATGTTAAATTTAATTAAAATGAATTTCCATTCAGTGATGTATCAAAAAACCTGAATGGTCTTGTGGACCTGGCACTTTTAATGATAGCTTCAGCATCTCGTGAATTTGTGGACGTTATTAATGCCTTCTTAACCAAGAAAGCTTGGAGGGGATTCTGTAGAAGTTAGTGCAGCAAGATAAGATCTTTATTTTCTACTAGCCATGGTAGCTGACAGTTAACAGAATAATTGACAATATTTGCTATGTCATGTACTATGTGTACCATCAGTGGCTTTCCCGTATTCACACATGTGTGAACGCTCTTGGCACTCAGTTTCTTAAGTATATTTCCTAAAGCCTGCTTCTCAGACTCTCATTATTTTAAGGCATCTTTCTTGCCTCCTATTCAGTTTTACACCTTCAGTCTTTGAAGGACTCTGTCACCATGTGTCTTACTCCTTTACTAGTATCTCTTCACCAGCAATCCTCATTGTACATATTCCATAGAGCCTGCTTCTCAGATGCTGCCATTACTTTTAAGGTGTCTTTCTTCCTGCCATCTGGCTTTAAACTTGCTGTGTTTGAAGGTGACACTCTCAGTGTGCCTTGTAGACCTTTATCCTCCTCAGGTGTCTCACTTCCTTTTTCTGTCATTCAACAAAACCAGACTCACCAATCAGATTGCTCAGAGGGACCGGACACGCAGAACTTACTGTTTTATTATTGTGTAGATATTTGTATTACATGATGTTTAAAGGCTAATGTGTTGAATTGGTTTGCAGTGTTACATAATACGCACTGAGAATTGTTTGCATTGGGTTAAAAATGTAAAAAACAAGATTTGATAATGTTTTTTTGGGTTGAAATGTTACATGATATATGTTTATAATGTTCTGTCAAAATTGACTTTGATAGAAGGACAATGCATTCTGGGACAGTTTACAATTAACCTGCAAAAATTTTGGGGAAATGAAAAGAAAACTGCAAATACCACTAACCACTGTATACGCCTATTTAAATAGGAAGGCAGAAGAGACTTCAATTAATTCAGTCTATTATTAAATAGCACACTTCACAGAAGAGGGCTTGATGAGATTATCATTTAAAACAGAGGAAGGAATACACTTTAAAATCAATACCAATCACTGCAGAAAACAATAGGGACCTATATGTATGGCTCGGCTCGTTAATGGTCATGTGATGGTCTTTTAAATTAAATTACTGTGATCAAAATCCACTAGTGAGTTGAAGGCCAGAATCTCTAAATCAGCTTCCTTCACAGACTAAGTATTCTATGATTCTGAGGACTGCCTTTAAAAAAAGAAGCAAACCAAAAGCAAAATGCAACATTCTTGGGAAATTTTAAACCCAATATAACATTCTCAAATTAACTTAATCTAATTCAGAATTGTGGCGAAACAGTGATAAAGTGTTCACTAGGATAGTAAAATAACCTATTAAAAAGATATTGCAATGAGAGGTAGAGATTTTTCAATCCGTCTTGCTTTTTAAGGTAAAACAGAAAGACGTCAAGGTCATTGGCTGTATTTTGCACTTAATGGGTATTCAGCTTAATGATATTCAATGCTAGCAATCAACATCTGGATTGCATTTTATTTATTTTCTTTACTTGAACAACTTGTCTTTCAGTAAAGTTTCTTTACTGTGATCTTAGCGTGAGTGCTTCATTTACAGCAAAATCATGCAAATGTCACAAAACCTGACCACACCAGACATTAGAAGTAGGTGCTAAGCTTGTCTAGTAATGTGTAATGTAATGTCATGATATGAATATGCTGTAAGTATGTCATAACAAATCTGAAATTAATATCTCTGACTTTTAATGTGGGATGTATGTGGACACAATGATTAGGGTTGCTGTATTATGGACCCAAAGTCCTGGGTATGATCCTTGCCTTTAGTCATGACTACAGTATGTAGAGTGTCTGCACTGAGATGTGCAAGTGATGTTAATTTGCTGATTTTTAAATTGCCCCAATGTGAGAATTGGTGGGTTTTTTGGGTGTATCCTTTGATGGACTGATGTCATATCTGAGCTTGGTTCTGACCTTGTACCCAGAACTGCTTTGGATCTGGGCAACTGTGAATTGAAATAAATAGGTCGGGTATTTTTTGAGTTTAAATACATTTTGAATAAGGTTGTTTACATTTCAGATTATTTAGGACTTAAAATGACAATGGCCTTAGCACGGGACCAAAAACATTGTTACCCTTCTTAGTCTGCCTTTACAAGTATTTGCTTTGTGATGGCATGTCCACTACTTCCCAAAATTTTTCAAGGAAAACGTTTCCTCTCAAATCAGGTCTCTCTTTCACAATTCTACTATACATACATATATGATCCATTATCCCATCCCATTATATGATACATATTAATTTTTCCAAAGTTTCAATTTGCAACTATCTCATTTTTTTAATGCCCATTAAATTACCTGCCAGAGCTGAAAGAATAAATGCATTTTTAAAAATGAATATTGAGGATTAACATAATCTCTTTATTATTATGGATCTAGTGGGCCATATGTTAACAAAACCTGAGAATTTTACAGTGCTTGCATTTTACCTTTAATGCTGCAAAATTATTTTAAAGGATTCACTAGAACCTGTTTTCTTTTCTTTTACCAGTTAGACATAATTGTGGGGTTTCTCAAGAACTGTCTTTCAAAGCTGTAAATTGTATGTATTTTTCCCCTATCAAAATAATATTAATAATATTAATCTGTTCAATGTTTATAGCCCTATGTTATTTTGGAACTGTCTAAATAAATGCTAATTCAAATTTCAGAATATTCCTAAACAGAATTACCTTTTAATTTGGCTCATCATATTAATGTTTAAAGTAATTCTATTAAAGCTTCTTTCTTGCATTGCAAATCAGCCTCTTTGGCTTGAAATCTAAAATAAAACCAACACAACAACCATTACTTTGTATAAAAATGAAAAATCTATGTGTTGACATGTGGTGATCATCACCCCAAAGGATTCTTTAAATTTCACAAAACATGATTATTAGATCCCACATTTTATTTATTGAATGAGAAACAATTCAAACTATTAAATCACACAGTGCTATAGCCTCTCTGCTTTATCAAATTCTCTCTTTTTTGTACATTTTCCAATTTTTGCTTTGTGCCCTCTTCCACCATAGCCTGTCATCTATGGGGAGGGCGAAAGGTGATGGGTATGTATCTGTGTATGTGTGTCTGTCTGTCTGTCTGTCTGTCTGTCAGAGTTTCTTTAAAACAGTCTAGAGCTAAAACAGCTGAAAATGCCAAACTCAAAACTTAAGCCTGTTATGAGATGATGATGCTGATTAGTTTTTATTCGACCCAAATTATACAAGAGAAAGAGGCACTCAAATACAGTAATTCTGTAATTAATTATGAATTCTTCTCATCAATTTCTATCATGATACCTATTTTATGACCAGAAAGATCAGCATCAGAGCAGGAAATAATTACTTAATATTATAGAATATTTCGGGTAACTTGGTTCCAAGGCGACAAAGCCTACTGACTCACGCCCAAATTTTAATGAACTATTTGTTAGTATATTGGGATACTCTGATAAAAATTTTTAAAGGACATTCCTTTTGAAAACATTGTTTCTCCTGCTTAATTCAAGATGAAGATCTGACCAGCTATTAGCTTCTTGATTAATACCTTCCATCACATAAGTATAATTTAAATATGAGTCGATCTTTAAATTGTTGTGCATCTGTAATTTCAAAGAATGGAAACTTATATGAAACCATTAAAGAAAAATCATTAAATGTAATCTTATATGTTCGCTGATCTTGAATATTGAGATTTTATGTGTTCATTAAAGCATTTAGTACATATGGTAGTGTTGAATATGGATCATAAATGTAGAGTATAATTAGAATAGAAAAATATATTTTTTGAGCCCTTCCCTTATCATTCTAAGAATCTCTGTTTAGACAGATAGATGGTGAGGGGTTGAATAGCAAATAAAAACTTGTGGCTAGGACAACTGTGTCTAGTTCTATATTCTAAAATGAAATAATCAGAATTTATATTGTTCTCAATAATGAACGCTTCTGTTTTGGAGTATACTAATTTAACTCATATTTGTTCAAATCCAAATTTGCATAATGTAGTGAATAGTAAATAATAACCTTACTCAGCTCTATGAAAGATTATTCTGCATCTAAATGTAACAAATCCACTATACTTTCAGAGCCTAGCTCTGACTCAGGAACTTTGTTTTTGCCATGGTAAATATAAGGTTAACAATGCATCACAGGTTCCATTGTAAATACTTCTTGTAAAACAGATTAAGTATCTGTTCTTCAAGTTTAAATTAAGCAGTTCACTTCCACATTTCAGTAAAAGACTGTTTATGTCATGGGCTCTAGTGGATTGACACTTCCATGTGAACCTGACATAGTGGTGTAGTAATATTGTTTCAACATCAGAATATGAAAAATGAAAATGGTACTAGTATGCCCAAATTTTAGCAAGGGCTTATTATGGCAGTGAATTTGGTGGATTTGTTGGTAACCTTTTATGCTGAATTATTTTCCTGAAAATTTCCATCAAGCCAGTTTAGGCAATCATGCAATCTTTTTTTCCCAGTGCCCCATGATGCTTTGTGAGGATAGTGTGACACACTTTGCTCATTCCTGGATTGTTCTAGGATAGATCACCATGGCAGTCACAATGTGCTCACACCAAAACAACAAACAAATATGGCATTACGTCCAAGGACGGTAAACATTTTCGACTTTTTCATTTCCCATATAATAAAAAAAATGTTATTTTTAGATTCATTGAAGTTTAAGATTCTATTTGGATGCATATTTATTGAAAATCTGTCCAGGAAAATCTAGAAGAATAAACAAAGTCTGCTAATCATGACAAAAATGCTGATTCCTTGTTTCATTGGCTGATTGGTAGGAGCTTGGATGATGCATTTAGAAAGTTAGAGGACTTAAAGTATTGTGCTGTACCGTTGTGATTTGATTTTTTTTATAGTAGTTTGGAGCTATGCATATATATATATATATATATATATATATATATATATATATATATATATATATATATACTAGCAGAATACCGTGTTCCATGGCAGATAGTGTGTTAAAGAAGGTCGAAAAGAAAAGAAAATTTTAAAATAACGTACATTGATTGTTAATGTAATTGTTTTGTCATTGATTTGAGTGTTGTTCTCATATCTATCTATATATATATATATCTATCTATCTATCTATATATATATATATGTTGTTCTCATTCATCTATATATATATATCTCTATCTATCTATCTATCTATCTATCTATATATATATATGTTGTTCTCATATCTCTATATATATATCTCTATCTATCTATATATATATATACCGCTTGCAGCGGAGAAGTAGTGTTAAAGAAGGAAAGAGAAAAGAAAAGGAAACATTTTGAAAATAACGTAACATGATTGTCAATGTAATTGTTTTGTCACTATGAGTGTGCTGTATATATATATATAGCAAAATACCGCGCTCGCAGCGATGTCTTGTTTAAAGAAGTTATGAAAAAGAAAAAAACATTTTAAAATAATGTAACATGATTGTCAAAGTAATTGTTTGTGTATTTGGCGGCAGCGTCACAAAGTCTTTTTCGGTAGTGCATCAGAAATGCCCTGACGTCTGACCGCCTCCTTTTTACTGTTTTCTCACAGCTTGGATTGCTGATGTCATATATATCACACACACACACACACACACACATACATACATACATACATACATACATACATATATATATACATATAAATAACATACATATCTACATATCTATATACATATCTACATATACATATATATATATATATATACATACCTATCTACATCATATATACACACACATACACACACACAAATTATATATATGTGTGTATGTATGTATGTATGTATGTGTGTGTGTGTGTGTGTATATATATATATATACTGTATATATATATTATACTGTATATATATATATATATATATATATATATATATAATGAGATAGGGTGTGTGTGTATATATGTATATATTGTAATGGATGGCGGCCATTTATCGGCCAATACCCCAACCGCCAGGTGGAGCCCTCCTTGCAGCGTGGAGGTCCCCAGAAGACCAGTGGGGGCCACAGGAGGGAGCTGCAGGGAGGACGAGGCTTCTTGTGCCCTGTGACCCGGAGGTTCGTCACAGGAAGAGCGAGGACTCGGGTTGAAGAAAGGGACTATTTACTGACCCGGAAGGAAAAGGACTTGTGGACTATTGGGCAGAACACTTCCGGGTCAGGGAGTATAAAGGACTATGGGAACTCCCAGACAACGAGCTGAGCTGGGTGGAAGGGTGGCAACGCGTCTGGGAGCTGGAGGATTGGTTATTTGTATTATTGTGGTTTATATGAGTATTGTGGAGGAGAGTGTGCTTTGTACACTGTGGCGACAAAATAAAGTCGATTTGAGGACTTTTACCTGGTGTCTGGAGTCGTGGACAGGGGTTCAGGAGCGAGGGCCGCCTATCTTCACTATATATATTATATAATGTAGATAGTGTGTGTGTGTGTATATATATATTACACATACATACATATATATACACATACATATACTTGTGTGTATGTTTGTATGTGTCTATATGTGTGTGTATAGCTTTGGTCACTGAGTGCAAGGGAAAAATAATAAATATAGTGTATAAGTTATTAAACAGTAAAACATTAACGTTTTAAAATACAGGTACATTGAGCACTACTGGGTGGTTGCGGTAAACTTACATTTAAAGGCGATTGTAACACAACAGGTAAGTAGAGACTAACAGCAGCTAAAAGTATATGGATCATCTCTCGTGTAGATCCTTTTGAAAGGCTACGCGGCTGTGGTATAGATATTACATTTTCTATGTGAGCGCTCAAATTTGTGCTCTGGTAATGTGCCTTACCGCATTTAAAGAAAATTAGTTTTGTGTCTCTGCAGTGTTAAGAGAAAGGCTTTGGTTTGGGATAAAAGGAAAAAGGTGTAAGGAAAGGAAAGTTGCCTTTTCTTTTATATAGTATAGAGATGTGTTAGCTGGACGTTTTGATCGCCTTTTGGGGACAGTCGCGGTGGGTCTTGTGTAGACTGGTGACGTCCGCCATTAATCGGCTGTGATGGCACTGTCAGTCCCACTCGTGCAGTGTCTTCATAATCGAGCTGAGGACCTCATAATCGATATGCAAAGAAAGTGTGAATGCCTTAATATTATTTTGCGTGGTGTAGAAAAGGGGTCCTGTTTGCACTTGTCTGGGCTATAAGCGCGGGGAGGATGAAAAATTAAAAGTGCTCACTTTGACTTAAGGCGAAGCGCAGTCAGCGCTCAAAGGCGGCACAGCTATCACGCGCTGGCTGCTCAACTTGCTGGGCAGGAGACCCCAGTTTGTAGACCGTCATGATATCAAAGTCTCAGCGCTCTTTGGAGGTCATTCATATATTATATGATATATATATATCAAAATACCCGCCTTGCAGCGAGAAGTAGTGTGTTAAAGTAGATAGAAAAAAAAACATTTTAATAATAACGTAACATGATTGACATTGTCATGATTGTTGCTTTCTATATATATGCCTGCCTAGATAGTCACCCTCTTTGTTTACTTTATTTACCGTTCATTTAATCATGGCTAATGGCGGTAAAATTATAAATGGAAGGAGGATGGCTTTACCAAAACAATTATTGATGGCGAATCGATTATTCATAAAGCTTGAATTGTGATCTGTTTTCTGTGTTAACCTCATATTTTTCATTTCTTCTCAAACTAATGGTGCGAGGGTAAAATGAATCGGGATCGCTGATCAATGTAATCGTGTACCAGGAAATCATGCATTGACAAAGCTCCCCTTTGCTTAATGCAAATTGTGATTAATCATTATTTTTTAACGCGTTATGGACCACATGCATCAAAGCTTCTCAGCTGTGCTTGTGCTAAGAAAAGGAAAGATTTTAAAAATAACGTAACACGATTGTCAATGTAACTTTTTGTAAGTAGTGCCTGGAGGATTCAGTGTGGAGAAACTCTAGAGACAGCGTGTGTATTAACTTGTGGATTTTTCTGTGAGTATTTGGTGGCAGTCTACGGAAGTTGCTTGAGAGAGCGGCATTAGCCGCGAGCTCAGCTCAGAGCAGAAGAGATGAATGGGAGGGAGATGATGACGTGACTCCCCACCCGCCTTAACTGTCAATCCCCCACAAACACAGTCTCGAATTTGCATAAGCACACCTTCACCTACAATTTTAACTTAGTTACAAAGTGATCAAAACTCTCGTTTATATCCTCTGTCCTCTCATTAAACTTGTATCCCTCATTACCTGTGGGCATGTGAAAGCCAGCGGTAGCCTGTCTATGAACTTAATTTAAAGTTTAGGTTTACTTGCTTTCTTTCCGAGGTAGCAGCACTCATGAATATGGTAGTATATGTCATTCGCTCACTTTATTGTTTCGGCTGCCTTCTCAATTATATAATGCATGTTTTCTAAGCGCTTTTGGAGGTCTTCCTGGTTTTCCGACTCGCGTTGACAGTCAGTTCACGTGATTACGTGGAGGCGTGATGATGTCACACGAAACTCCGCCCCCCACGTCATTCCAGCTCAACTCCATTACAGTTAATGGAGAAAATACCTTCCAGTTATGACCATTAGGCGTGAATTTCATGAAACCTGCCCAACTTTTGTAAGTAAGCTGAAGAATGAGCCCATTTCAGCCCCA
>NW_024380213.1:0-30241 GCF_016835505.1 Polypterus senegalus
AAAAGAGGAGAGTTTGGGTTCTTCCAGTTTATCAGAATAAGTCTGCGTGCCAAAGTGTAGTGAATGCAATCACAATTTGTTTGTCTTTCTCCACTTTAAGCCCTCTGGAAGAACCCCAAACACAGCTGTTAATGGGTTAGGAGGGATTGTGAGTCCAAGGCTGTCTGAGAGGTAATTAAAAATTTTGTCCAGAATAATGTTAATTTGGTGCAGGCCCAGAACATGTGACCAGTGAGGCTGGGCTTGGTTGCAACGTTCGCAGGTTGGATCATGCCCTGGAAACATTTTGAGAGTTTTAGTCGAGACAGATGTGCTCGATATATAATTTTGAGTTGTATAATTGTATGCTTTGCATATGGAGCTCGAGTGAATTCTCTGCATTGCTACTTTCCACTCCTTTTCTGATATATTAATTGAGAGATCTTTTCCCAGTGTCCTCTTGGATCTTTGAAAGGAAGGGATTGTAAAATGATTTTATATATTGTAGAGATGGAGTCTAACTCCTTGAGATTGAGCAATATTTTTTCCAGCATGGATGAGGGTGCAAGATGAGGAAAATCTGGAAGGTTCTGTTTAACAAAGTTCCTGATTTGAAGATAGTGAAAGAAATGTGTAGCTGGAATGTTAAATTTGGAATGTAATTGTTCATAGGATGCAAAGACGTTGTCTATATAAAGATCTCTAAGCAAGTTAATTCCAAATTTTTCCAGATATTAAAACTGCATATGTTTGTGAAGGTTGAAAGAGGTGGTTCTCTTGCAGGGTGCCACAGATAGAAGCTTCTCCGTCTTAAAATGCTTTCTACATTGGTTCCAGATTCTAAGTGAGTGGAGCACAATTGGGTTATTAGTGTATTGCCGATAACGTGTGTTTATTGGAGCACAGAGCAAGGAATACAAAGAAGTACTGCAGGATTTTACTTCTATTGCGGTCCAAGCCTGTGTATGTTCTTCTATTTGTGTCCAGGTTCTTATCGCCTGTATATTTGCTGCCCAGTAATAAAACTGGAAGTTAGGTAGAGCCATGCCGCCTTCTGCCTTTTGTCTTTGTAGGGTCGCTCTTTTGATGCGTGGATGTTTTGAATTCCAAATAAATGAGGTTATTGTTGAATCTAATTGCTTAAAGAATGATTTATTAATGTATATTGGATGTTTTGAAATAAAAAGGAGCTTAGGAAGAATATTCATCTTAACAGTGTTAATTCTTCCAGCTAGTGTGAGATGAAGGGTTGACCATCTATGCAAGTCTTGTTTAATTTTTTCCATGCAGACGTGAAATTTTGTTGATAAAGAGCTTTATGTTTACTTGTGATGTTTACCCTAGGTATTTAAACTGTTCTGCAATGATAAAAGGTAGGGTGTCTAATCTAATATTATATGCTTGAGAATTCACTGGAAAGAGTACACTTTTATTCAGATTAATTCTGAGACCAGAGATTTTGAAATTCTGTGAGTGCTGCTAAGACTGCAGGCACAGAATTTTCTGGGTCGATATATACAGTACCATATCATCTGCATATAATGAGATTTTCTGTTCCAGTCCTTCTCTGCTAATCCCCTTTATCTGATCAGTATTTCGACAATGTATTGCCAGTGGTTCAATGGCAATTGCAAACAGCAGTGGTGACAAGGGCATCCTTGTCTTGTGCCACGCTCTAGTTTAAAGTAGTCTGAGCAAATGTTATTGATGCAAACTGAAGCTTCTGGGTTAGTATACAGTAATTTAATCCATTCACAAATGTTCGGGCCAAACCCAAACTTCTCCAATGTAGTAAAAGGTATTTCCATTCAATCATGTCGAATGCTTTTTCTGCATCCAATGATAATAATATTTCTGGGGTGTTTGATTTAGTTGGTGAGTATATTACATTAAACAGGCGTGAAGATTTGAAGATAAGTGTCGGCCCCTAATAAATCCAGTTTGGTCTTGTGATATTACGAGGGGAGCACTTTCTCCATCCTTCTAGCTATGATTTTAGAGAGTATTTTAACGTCGTTATTCAGAAGTGAAATTGGTCTGTATGATGCACATTGTAATAAGTCCTTATTTTGTTTTGGAAAGACAGTGATTAGTGCTTGGCGAAAGGTTTGTGGAAGAGATTGGTTATCTCTGGCTTCTGTAAATGTTGCTAATAGGAGGGAGCTAGCTGAGCGGAGAATTTCTTGTAAAACTCTGCAGGGTAGCCATCAGGGCCTGCTGCTTTCCACCTTGGAGTGACTTTATAGCATCTAGTAATTCTGATAAACAGAGGTTTATCAAGTTCCTCCACACTAAAAGCGTCTATTTGTGGTATCTGTAATGTATCCAGAAATGCATTAGATTGTGTATTGTCTTCTTTAAACTCAGTAGTATATAGGGATTTATAGTAGTCTCTGAAAGTGTGCATTATATTTTTGTGTTCATGATTTTATCTCCGTTCGTTGTGATTACGAGATTGCGTTGCACTTCTTGCTTGTGAATTTGTTGAGCTAAAAGCTTATTAGCTTTCTCTCCATGTTCATATAATGATGTCTGGATTTGTAAATTAGTTGTTCAGTTTCTTTAGTTGTCAAGAGGTTTAATTCTGAATGTAGAGCCTGCCTCCTATGTAGAGTCTCGCTTGGCAGTCTGGCATGTTCTTCATCTATTTTAATAATTTCGCTTTTTATCTCTGCTACTTTCTTGGCTTGATTTATTTCTGTGGGAAAGATATGAGATAATCTGTCCTCTTAAGAAGGCCTTAAGAGTTTCCCAGAGTATTCCTGCAGAGATCTCAGGGATGTATTTGTCTCTAGAAAGAATTTGATTTGTTTGGATATAAATTCAGTACAATTCTCGTCAGCTAATAGAAGCGGTTGAGGCGCCATCTGCGGGTGAGTGTATGGGGCTTAGTAATTTCAGCTCCAAGATCATAGGTGCATGGTCAGAAATAACAATAGCATCGTATTTACAAGATTTAATCTTAGGCAAGAAGTTATTGTCTATAAAAGTAATCAATCCTTGAGTAGCAATGATGTACTGGTGAGTAGAAAGAATATGTTCTTGAATTTGGGTTTAAAACCTCCAGGGATCTGATAAGTTGTGATCAGTTATAAACTTTGTAATTATCTTTGCGGTGTTAGATGCTTCCCCTGTGGAGGAAGTCCTATCTAAAAGTGGATTTAGAACACAATTAAAGTCCCCAGCCATTATAACTTTATGAGTGTTCAGATTGGGAATGGATGCAAATAAATTTTGTATAAATTCCTTATCATCAACATTAGGTGCATAAACATTTATCAAAATCATTTTACAGTTAGATAAGTCTCCCATGACCATTACATATCTCCCTTCAGGATCCAATACTACATCTGATGCTACAAATGGTACTGTTCTATGTATGAGAATTCCCACACCTCTAGTTTTCTTTGTAAAACTAGAATGGAACATTTGGCCAGTCCAGTCTTTTGCAGCCGGAACTGATCCTTGCTTAGTAAGTGGGTTTCCTGTAAAAATACTATTTTAGCATTTAGACCTGTTAGGTGAGAAGTACTTTCTTTCTCTTTAATTCGTGATTCAGGCCTTTAACATTCCAGCTTACGAAGTTAACTGTCCCATCATGGAGACACTGATTCTGAGTTTTTGATGTCATTTTATAGTCTTAACTGGAAGTGAGACAGTTTAGGTCTTAATTTCCTATTTCCCCAAGAGTTGTTGCCATGCAGCTTATTATTACGTTGATAGTTATAATTATAAAGATTGAGGATAGATTAGGTATAGATCAAGCCTGCTCTCTTTCTCCCCCCAACCCCCACCCTCCCTTTTGCCTCCCCAAGTGAGGCTAAAACCCACTTCACACAGTCCCAGTCCTCTGACATACCCAGAGACAGAGCACGCCCAAAGCACATCAAGCCCCATGCAGTGGCGCTTTAGGTTAAAAGATAGAGATATCTATTACCAATATAGTCTAAAAAAAAAAAATTTTGCACTTAAAATATATATAGTCTTCAGCAATTTTAGTGCATTAAGATAATACACCCAGACAAAAATAGTGTTAGAGGGGATAGTGTTAGAAATTTGTCCAGAATAAGCATATAAGAGATAAAATAATTAGCTAAAAAAAGAGAAAAAGAAAAAGTAATTAAGCACAATAAAACATAAACAGATAGCACCCTAGTAATAACAAAGTAATAATGAGAATATATGCTGATAAAACCTGTATTTTAAACAAAAGATCAGACAGTAGATTATTAATCCTTGCTATATTATTAAGCGGCCATGACTCACTATTATGTATCAAAATAGTCCGGGATCAACTTTCTTAATTCCTTTTCTGCTTCTTCCTTGCTAGTGAAGAAATAGAATTGACCTTGCAATTCAACTTTCAGTTTTGTTGGATACAAGAGGCTGTATTTGACGTTGGCTTGCCGTAACCGCTGTTTAATGTTGTAGAAAGCTGCACATTTAGTAGCTGTTGCTGGAGAAGTGTGGACACTTTTTCTCAAGTGTCGTTTCTTGTGACTGAAGACAGAGATATGATTAAAGTTAGTAAAAATCTTTTATTAATACACACGGGCAAAGGTAAGAATGACAGAGAAGCACAGTCCTAGGACACCTGCCCTTCATCTGCCCGAGAAGTCGTGTCCTAAATCTTTTATAGGGCAAAGCTTTGTCTTATGACTTTAGTTGCACAAGAATTTTGAGACATTACATCTTTACAACAATTTGCTTGGATCAACATTTTTAAAGTTCATCAGTTAGTTTTTTAAAGTTCATCAGTTGGTCACTTGTGTTTTTGTCTGTAAAGAAAAACAGGAAGTTGCACTTGCACTACACATTTTGCTTAGCCAGCACTTCAGTTCTGATCATTAATTCCTATTTTCCAATCTCATACTTTGGTATCTGTATTTTTCTATTTCACACTTCACCCTTTTGATCAAACTGAAGTATTTACTTGAATAGGTGTTTAGACCGAAGAGAGAGAGAAGGGAGGTAGAGGGTGGAGAAGAAGGAAGAGAGGGGGATGGGGTATGACCTGAAGAAATTTGCAACATACGCTCTTCATGTAATAGATAAGCTTTAGCGAGAGAAGTATTGAAATATTTAGAAACAATATATCGAATAAGGGGAACTATGCAAGCAGTGAGTAATAAGAAAATAAAAGC
Source organism: Polypterus senegalus (assembly GCF_016835505.1). NCBI lineage: Eukaryota > Metazoa > Chordata > Cladistia > Polypteriformes > Polypteridae > Polypterus > Polypterus senegalus. Next base: position 5,124 of record NW_024380213.1, read on the forward strand.
AACTGCTAATGAGATAAAACAGATTTGAGCCACTGGCCCCAGGGGTTAGAAATTCCAGAATTAGTGGCCAATTCATTAGATAGAGAGGTAAGACCAGCAAGTGCATGGGTGATGGAATCATCTGGGGAGGTATTATTAGGAATGTATGTACAGCAGGCATCACCAAACATGGCACAGACACCACCTTTTTTCTGCTAAAAGCATATCGAGGGCTAGTCGGTTTTGCCAGGTCATAAGAGAAGTATGATCCAGTTGTTCATGAATGCCTTCAATAGCATCTCTAGTAAAATTTAGAAACCGTTGTTGGTTGTAATATAAATAATTGATCCAGTCTACATTTTTATTAATTGTGATCTGGGGAAATATGGATTCGAATCCAGCTGCAACCTGGTCTTGGGCTTTAAAGCGATCCGGGACTCCACGGGGGACTCCAATGGAATCAATGTAGACTCCTGGCCCATGTAAGGAGAAAGAAGAAGAAGACTCAGGGAGAGATCGAGCGTGACGGGAATGAGTGGATGGATGGTAAGGGGAAGAGGTATGGGCAAGGGAAAGTAAACAAAGGGCATCACTAATTGAATGGGTGCACAGGTACCACTCCAGTCAGGAGGGAGGATATCAAATAATTTGAAACTACGGCACATCCACCAAATATCGGATCTGGGAGTATTCTGGGAGAGTAGAAAATGAGACAGATCAGGGAACAGGGATGAATTAACTATAAAAATTTGAGAACAATACTCCGGAGGGAGATTACCAACATTGTGAGAGCCATTGTTCTGGAAGCAAGTATAATTGCCCTCGTGGGACTGGAACATAGGTGTGTTCATATGACGAGTTGGGGGGAACAATAAAGAAAGGGTAGTACAGGAAGAGTTAAAGAAGGGGTCTCAAACGGTGAAAAGATACAGGAGACAGGGGAGACCGATAGGGTGGATATATTGGACAGGGGGAAAGGGACTGTTGCAAGGTGGGGACGGGCCGTGGCACAGGCATAGCAATGAGATCGATTTACTTGTTTAGCCGAATAAAGGACCCATTGGAGCCATCTATTCTGGTCACCATAGCCCGTCTCAACAGCAAACGTAGAGGTAAGAGTGGTTAAATTAACGTACTTTACTATAGGGACAGTGAGATCGGGGGAAGGGGTAGAAGAATAATCAGGAGTAGCAGAATCAGGTATAGAGGGCGCAGGTGGATCAATGACCTGAATTTTAAACTGAGCCAGGGGATCTGTGCCTGGCACATAAGCACCAAGCACGTAAGTGGCAGTGTCCTCCAGCGGGGATCGAAGTGTAATAATCAGAGGTTACAATTGTTCTCTACACATTCAGAATTAGCATGTCCCTTAATAATGGAAAACCGTGACTTCAGTCCATATTGCGTGGATTGCCAAGGGTCACCACCCCAGTCATTTGGGCCGGTGTTAGCAAAAACAAGGGCCCACTGATTGCACCAGTCATCTGAGGTGTCCACATATCCTCCTCCTAAATAACTGCCAAACACTTGAGTTTTTATCTTTCCCTGAAACATGGAAGCTGTAACACAAACATATTTATCGGACCAAGCCCAGTGCTCCTGTCTAGTAGGGCCACAGTTTATAAAGGAACAAAAATCGACTTGCAGTGAAGCAGTTTGTCCTTTGTGGAAAGTCAGGCTCACTTTACTTTGTAGACAAGGAAAAACGGATACAGTCAGGATCAGCAGGAGGAGTGCCATTTTTTGCAATGGGAAGTGTGAATCCAGGCGGGCAGTCCTTCAACCTTGACAGCGTGAGGTGTGGATAGAAGAACTTGAAACGGTCCTCTCCACCTGGGCTGATGCCAATGTTTTCTCCGGGTGTCTCGGACCAGAATCCAGGTACCCAAGGGAATCGGCGAGTCTTCAGATGGAGGGCTGGTTCTCCAGGCCTGATTAACCTGCTCGTGGACTTCCTTCAGGGACGCTCTGAGACCTGTAAGACTAGAGAAGATCATTGTCCACGGTATGCAGATTCACATTTCCTATAACCATGCCAGCGGGCATGGGTCGTCGATCAGAATTTCAAAGCGGCGATAGTCCCAATGCCGATGTGTCCGCCCCCTCAATCCCATTAAAGCCAGGGGTAAAGCATCTGGCCAGGATAAATTGGTTTGTTCACAAATTTTTGCAAGCTTAGCTTTTAGGGTGCCATTGCATCGTTCCACAATACCCCCACTTTGCGGATGGTATTTACAGTAGTGATGCACATTGATTTGTAGCCAGGTAGTCAATTCATTTATAATGGAATTCACAAAGTGAGTACCATTATCTGTCTGTAACTTTTGCGGGATGCCCCATCTTGGAATAATTTCTTTAATTAGTGCTTTAGCAACCGTTTTAGCATCATTGTGTTTAGAAGGGAAAGCTTCTACCCATCGGGAGAACACATCGACAATCACAAGGCAATATCGGTAACCTCTAGGCGGTGTTAGCTCAATGAAATCCATTTGGAGGTGCTCAAACGGTCCCATTGGGTTAGGAGTAACGGCGGGACTTACCTGTGTGCCTTTTCCCACATTAAACCTTTGACACAAGGCACATCGCTACAGAATTGCTCTATGTAGGTGGAGAAGCCTACAGCTTCCCAATGCTTTTCGACATCTTGAACCATGGCGTCTCTTCCGGCATGGTCGAGGCCATGGGCTATTTTTGCCATTCCTGGAAAAGAAGCTTTTGGGAGAAAAGGTTTGTTAGTTTGCTGGTGAGTCCAAACTCCATCAGAGAAGGACCCTTCTTTGGACCATTTTTTCTTTTCGATGTCCGTGGCTGCACTCTGTAGAGAAATAATTTGATTATCAGGGTCCTGGTCATTTCTCTGTTGAAATAAAGAAATTGGTGTGTTGCAGTATGCAGCCTTTTTTGCAAAATAATCTGCCAGTTCATTTCCTCTGCTGACAAAATCCTGCTTTCCTGTGTGAGCCTGACATTTAACAATCGCTAGCTTTGATGGTTTAGTTATGGCGTCTAAAAGGGATTCGATTAACTTTTGATGTTGGATGGGCTTGCCAGTACTGGTCTTGAATCCCTCAATTTCCATAATGCCCCATGATCATGGCAGACTCCAAAAGCATATCTGGAATCTGTATAAATTGTTATGTTTTTTCCTTCAGACAGCTGGCATGCTCGAGTGGCGCTATTAATTCAGCTGCTTGTGCACTTAAACTTGATGTAATTCGATTTGCTTCCAACAGGTGGTCCCCTTGACCACTGTGTAACTAGTTGAAGGTGCACCGTTCTCAATCGCAAAGAGCATCCATCCACAAAAATAATTTCTCCGGTTTCTAAAGGTGTTTCTTGTAGATCTACTCGTGGTTTCACTACTTCTGCAATTTTTTTCTGACAATCATGCGGGTCACCATCACTATTATTTGGGAGTACGTGGCTGGATTTAAAGGTGGAGCATCTTTCAATCGTAACATTTGACAAAGTACAGAGTACATTCTGATAGTGTATTGCCCTAGCAGTAGTGAGATGTGAGGTCTTAGCCTGTACTAAAATGGAATGTACAGCGTGAGGCACCTTTACTGTTAGGGGGCTCATGAGCACTATATCTGTACTGGCTAGCACAGCTTCTGTTGTGGCAGCCACAGCCCTAAGGCAAGGCGGAAGTGCTGCAGCCACTGGATCCAATTTTTCAAAAATATGCTATTGGCCTTTGTTTATCCCCATGTAATTGTGTTAGAACTGCACTCATATATCCCCCCTTTTCGTCCACGAACAAAGTGAATGGCGATTATAGTCCGTAAGCCCAAGCCGGGCCGAGGACAGTGCTTTTCAAGTCACAGAGAGCCTTCTCAGCCTGCTCGGTCCATTGCACCTGACCAGAAAGAGGAAGGCCAGGGGTGTTTGCTAAATTTTGTAACGGCTGTGCTCTTCAGTGAAATTCAAAATCCATTGCCGGCAGTAACCTAAAATGCCCAATACAGACATGACCTGCTGTTTTGTGACAGGTCTGGGAAGGTTTTGAATGGTGTTAATGCGACGCTGAGAGAGCTCTTGTTCCATTTGTGATGTCATGACCCAGATATTTTACAGTTGTTTGAATTAATTGCAATTTAGCCTTTGAAACTTTATGTCCATTGTCCCCAGAAACAGCAGTAGTTTTTAGTATCCTGTGCACAATCTTCTTCTGTAGCTGCATAACATAATATCATCTACATACTGTATTAATGTACTACCTCGGTCTGGCCAGAACCCTTCTAAATTTTGAGCAAGCGCTTGTCCATACACACAAGGGGCTTCAGTATATCCCTGAGGCATGACAGTCCATGTCCAACGCGGCTTTGGAAAGTAAAGCAAACCAGAATTGCGAGTCAGGGTGTACGGGATAGAAAAAGCATTGGCTAAATCAATTACTGAAAAATAACGAGCAGAGGGAGGGATTGCAGAAAGAATAGTGGAAGGATTAGGTACAATAGGAGCTCTAGGAAAGATTGCAGCATTCACTTGTCGTAAGTCTTGAACAAAACGCCATGAACCGTCAGCCTTTTTTACAGGTAAAATGGGAGAATTAACTGGAGAATATTTAATTGGAATAATCGCACCGCGTTTCACAAGATCGGAATGTACGGCGGAGATGCCAGCCTCTGCTTCAGGAGACAGAGGATACTGGGCACGATGCGGGCGGAAGGAGGATTTTGGGTGGATCACCAGAGGCTCGCAATGGGCTATCCTTCCATAATCATTTTTACCCTGAGACCACAAAGAGTCAGGAAGCGCTGAGAGCCAAGAAGGGGAAGTAGTTTGCAATGAAAAAGCAGAAAGGGAAGTGCGGCACAATGCACGTGCACTAAAAATCAGTTTGAAGCACAACTTTAGTTATTAAATGATCAAAACACCTGGAGCAACATGTAACCAGTCTGTTCTATTAAGACATTGTTCTACCCATGGTCCGATTTCCGCCCAATGTACAGTGCTCGATTTAGCTAAAGAAATATGAGGTACTGACCCACCAAGATAAAAAATATTCTGTGAATATGTAAGATGTACAGATGCAGCAGCTTTTGTGGGGGAAATGAAAATGCAGGGGATGTGAAGGGTTTCGGGGCAGGTGCCTGAAGAAAGAAAAGATTCCAGCCAGGGGGTATCTACTTCTATAGGGAAATATTGGGCAGTGCAATAGGGTGTCAGGGGCTTGGAGATTGGGAAACAAGCAGGAGGGAAATGAGTGAAGGGCTTTAAGAAGGATGGTGTGTGGGGAAACATTTCATTGAAATGAGAGAGAAAGTTTTGTCATGAGATCCCTTCCTAAGAGGTTAACTGGACAGAGCTGATTTAAAAGAAATCGGTGTGTTAAAGTGGAATCACTGGAATGCAGCTGAACTCGAAGAATCTCTTGAGGCAGGGACCTCCTTCAGCGAAAGGGTTGAGCATGGCTCCTGTGTCCACGAGGAAAACAGTTTCAGTGCCATTCACCAGCCAGCAAAGTCAATAATGGATCAGTCTCTGAATTATGGGTGAGCAAAGGTAGTTGAAGAGAAGGGCTGGGGATCCCTGCGGATTCCTATGTCCATGAAACATCAAATTGTTCAGGTGGTGGAGGAGGGGGTGGGCACTTGTGAGGGCAATTGCGGGGAAGTGTCCCATTTCACCACACCCGTAACAAGCATAAGGTGTAGCGTTTGGATCTGGAGGGGGAGGCAGCTGAGTGGATGATCCACTTGGATTAGGTAACATATATCCGCTACCTTGTCCCGTCCACACCCTTGTCCCGGAAAAATCCTCCACGTCCACGACTTCTGCGGGAGTGGCCCCACCAGTGTAATAGTTCATTTGTGCTGCAATCAGCTTTGTCTGGGTGTCTGACTCTTTCTGCTTGCTCTGTTGTTCAGCATGCGCGTGGACGTTTTACTTCCTCAAACGCGGCAGCCTCTCATCTAATACAGGATACCTTGTTTTGAATGTCGCTTCTAAGTCCGGAAACAAAAAGAGGAACTGCAGTTTTAGTTCGGTTGTCTGGATTTTCAAGGCCGGAGTGTGTTGCCATTAACTCTTAAATTCAGTGTGCCCATTCATCTACTGTCTCATCTTTTTCTGTTTGCAGCGAGATAAGAGACCAGTCTCTGCCTTTCTTATACTTGTCATTAATATTATTTTAACATGTTCCCATTGCGTAATAAAGGGACCTTCATCCCGGCCCCGAGGCAGCGCGTTCCACTGCCACGGGTTTCCGTTATGCTGTCCATGATTGACAGTGTCCCATGTGGTGCCAAGCTTTCTCCACAGCACCTGAGTCCATTCTGTGGCATTAGGCTTATACATATCATACAGCTGCTGTAATTGTTCTATGAATTTTTAAACATACCGATGACTTTGGGATCAGGCTGATTCGGACACAACGTCCTTCAGCTCTTGAATGTCCCAGTTACGATGTATCATTACAGTAGTGGGGTTATTAGCTCCTGCAGGTTGCATTGAATCATGTCGGGGGGTTCTGGGATCTCAATCAGGGGGCATTCGAATAAGGGGCCTGTGGGTTTGGGGGACTTTAAGGGGATCGAAGGTGGTGTTTTGATTAGGGGGCTGAAGGAATAGGGTTTGACTTCTAGTGCGTTGTGAAATGGAGGTTCTAGGATCGTGAAACCCACCCGCCGCACCCATTACGTTACTTTTGTCATCCCCCGGATCAGTGTGTAATGAGGGATCATAATGATATTCTTCAAAGAAACCAGACCCCAAGGGATCATCTTTTAATTCTGGTGCGGTGGGCGCTGGAGGTGGCGGAGGAGAAGGTGGGGGTTGTGGATGTGGGTGGTGTAGGAAAGGTGGAAGGAACAAGTGTGGGATATAACGGTCTTTTTTTTTTTTTTTTTTTTTTTTTGCTCTTCTTCCGCTTCTCATTCGACTGCGGTCCCGATTCTGCTTGCACTTTCTGTAAAGCTATAAATACCTTTTTTTTTTTTCCTTCTAGTTCTAACTTTCTGCAGCCAATAATTCATTTCTGTACTGCCTTTAAATTACAATCTTTAATAACCAACTCCCATCTGTCATACATAACACGGACCTCTATTACAACATCCTCGTACACTTCTACATACAACACCCTTGTGCATTTCTACATAATATTTTTCTAATTTCCTGAATTTCACTTGCGTCTCCTGTCCTTTCTAACGGCTACGCCCTCCGCTCTGCCTGTTCCACTTTTTACATGCTTTCTTAAAATCTAAACCTGTCTTTTCTCGATTAACTTTCTTGGAGACCCATTTTTTTTTTCTAGACGTCTGGTGATCCTCCGAAAACAGTCCTTCTAACATTAATGATTTTGATCCCTCCCTATTTTGTTTAACAGGTTTGCTGCTATGTGTCCCCATCACTAATTTTCTGCTTCCCTCTCGCAATAATTTCTTTTCTTATGCGCCCAGGAAGCAATTTTTTTTATTCAGTACGTACTTTTAATTTCTTTCCCCTACTTTAACCATTTAAACTGTTAACATTTATATCTTATCTTCAGCCTTGCTCGTCGACTGAATCTTTTAGGCTCTCTTTAAGGTGTGCCACGCACCTAGTCCTAAAACCTGATTCCCTTCTATAATTTTTCAGCAAGCACTACTTTCTTTTCTTTCCCTAACAGCCAGTGACTTCTGGTTAAAGTAATTTTATACCTACTCCTAACTCCCAGTTAGAGTAATTTTATACTTTCAGTCACTTCCAGTTTCAAGGGCAATACCAGCAAACCTGTTACGTCTTCCCTTATATCCCGGGAATCCCCCGATGGTACTTACCCCAGCCTGGGTGTTAATTAGCTCTGTCAGGAAATCCTTCTCAGTCACCGTGGTTGAACCAGGAGGAGACCGGGACTCCTCACGCAGAAGCCATCTCAGGACAGGGCAGTCCTAACTTTTATCGGAGCTGCTTACACTGCTGCGGAGCACTCAGTAGCGGCAGTCTGCTTCAAGAAGACAGATCGCTGAGGTCTTCCCGCTCATGGAGTCAGCCGGCCGTCTCCTGCCCCACGCTGCTGCCAGAAAACTGTGGACACTTTTTCTCTAGTGTCGTTTCTTGTGACTGAAGACAGAGAGATATAATTAAAGTTAGTAAAAAATCTTTTATTAATACACACCAGGCAAAGGTAAGAATGACAGAGAAGCACAGTCCTAGGACACCTGCCCTTCATCTGCCCGAGAAGTCGGTGTCCTAAATTTTATAGGGCAAACCTTTGTCTTATGACTTTAGTTGCACAAAATTTGAGACATTACATCTTTACAACAATTTGCTTGGATCAACATTTTTAAAGTTCATCAGTTGATTTTAAAGTTCATCAGTTGGTCACTTGTGGTTTTTTGTCTGTTAGGAAAAAAGGAAGTTGCACTTGCACTTATAGGCAAAGCAAGGCCTGTGTGGCTTTTGTTACATACACAGATTGATTGACTAATTAGAATGTACATTTTGCTTAGCACGCACTTCAGTTCTGATCATTAATTCCTATTTTCTCATACTTGGTATCTGTATTTTTCTATTTCACACCCTGCACAGTCTCAAGGGCATGGAGGAGATTCTAGGAGACAAGCAGTTACTCTAGGAGAGCTGGAGAGGGCCATAGAAGGTCCATAACCCATCAGCAGGACCAGTATCTGCTCCTTTGGGCAAGGAGGAACAGGATGAGCACTGCCAGAGCCCTACAAAATGACCTCCAGCAGGCCACTGGTGTGAATGTCTCTGAACTAACAACCAGAAAGACTTCATGAGGGTGACCCAAGGGCCCCATGTCCTCTAATGGGCCCTGAGCTCACTGCCCAGCAGCATGCAGCTCGATTGGCATTCGCCATAGAATACCAGAATTGGCAGATGCACCACTGTTGCCCTGTGCTTTTTACAGATGAGAGCAGGTTCACGCTGAGCACGTGACAGAAGTGAAAGGGTCTGGAGAAGCCATGGAGAACATTATGCTGCCTGTAACATCATTCAGCATGAGCAGTTTGGTGGTGGGTTAATGATTGTCTGGGGAGGCATATCCATGGAGGGTCACACAGACCGCTACAGGCTTAACAAAGGCACCTTGGCTGCCATTAGGTATCAGGATGAAATCCTTGGACCCATTGTCAGACCCTATGCTGGTACAGTGGCTCCTGGTGCACGACAATTCCTGGCCTCATGTGGTGAGAGTATGTAGGCAGTTCCTGGAGGATGAAGGAATTGATACCATTGACTGGCCACCACACTTTCCTGACCTAAATCCAATAGAACACCTCTGGGACATTATGTTTTGGTCCATCCAATGCCACCAGGTTGCACCTCAGACTGTCCAGGAGCTCAATGATGCCTTGGTCCAGATCTGGGAGGAGATCCCCACAACACCATCTGTCATCTCATTAGAAGCATGCACCAATGTTGTCAGGCATGTATACAAGAACACAGGGCCATACAAAGTGCTGCATTACAATTTGGAGTTGCTGCAATTAAATTTTGGCAAAATGGACCAGCCTGCCACATCATTTTTTTCACTCTGATTTTTGGGGCGTCTTTGAATTCAGGGCTCTGTAGGTTGATCATTTTCATTTCCATCAAACGATGTGGCATCCTTTCGTTCCTAACACATTACCCAGTATATATCAGTATAGATATCCAGGAAGATTTCTTTTCCCATTGAGATCTGATGTGTTTTCAAAGTGTTCCTTTAATTTTTGAGTAGTTTATATATATATATATATATATATATATATATATATATATATATATATATATATATAGACAGCAACACTCATCACTCACAACATTGACAAAACAATTACATTGACAATCATGTTACTTCTTTAACACACTACTTCTCCGCCATGGCGTGGGTATTTTGCTAGCAATATATATATACTAGCAATATATATATATATACTAGCAATATATATATATACTAGCAATATATATATAAAGATACACTGGGCACCAGTGGAGTGGTTTCGGGTAAGCTACATTTTAAAGCCGGTATAATATAACAGGTAAGTAGTACTAACAGCAGCTAAAATGTATATGGATCATCTCTTGTAGTTGATCCCTTTTGAAAAGCGCTACACGACGGCTGTGGTATAGAAATGACATTTCTATGTGAACGTCCAAATTTCTGCCTGTGGTAATGTGCCTTACCGGCATTACCAGCAATTAAAAAAAAATCATTTTTGTGTCCTCTGCAGTGTTAAGAGAGAAAGGGTTTGGTTGGGGATAAAAGGAAAAAAGGTGTAAAGAAAGGAAACTTGCCATTTTCTTTAATATAGTGTAGAGAGGGTCTTAAGCTGACGATATGAGTGTCGCGTAATTTTAACTTAGTTACAAAGTATCAAAACTCTCGTTTATATCCTGCGTCCTCTCATTAAACTTGTATCCCGCATTAGCCGTGGGCATGACAAACGCAGCGGCAGCCTGTCTATGAACTTAATTTAAACTTTAGGTTTACACCGTGCTTTGTTTTCGAAGTAGCTGCACTCATGAATATGCTTGTATGTGTTTGACTGATGTTGACTTATTAATTTTGGTCCTGAAGCCAGTCATTTCATCAGGTTTGGGCTGCCGACACCTTTTGTTGGTACTCGAACTGCTAGTGCTAACAGCATACACAGTTTTGTGTTCGCTGTAACATGTTTTGCATTTAGATAGTACCATAAGGTTGAAGTGCTTGGGTGGTATGCAAACTCTTTTGCACAGTTTGCACAAAACCATTCTTTTTATCAAGGCTTCTGTCAGGTAGTCTTTTGAAACAAAATTTTCCTCCAATCAGTCATAGCAACGCGCTTTCTTCCGACTTTACATTTTTGTAGCTCTGATGTGTGCATCAATGTAATCGGTGTACCAGGAAATCATGCATTGACAGAAGTTCCCTTTGCTTGGAATGCAAAGTGTGATTAAATGCGTTATTTTAGCGCGTTATGGAGCACATGCATCGAAGCTTCTCAGCTGTGCTTGTGCTCAGAAAGGAAACATTTTAAAATAATGTAACACGATTGTCAATGTAACCTTCTGTAAGTAGTGCCTAGAGGATTCAGAGTGTGGAGAAACTCTATAGAGACAGCGTGTGTATTAACTTGTGGATTTTTCTGTGAGTATTTGGTGGCAGCGTCATAAAGTTGCTTCCAAGACTCGTTAGCTGCAGAGCTCAGCTCAGAGCGAAATGAGGTGAATGGGAGGGGAGATGATGATGTGACTCCCCCACCCGCCTTAACTGTCAATCCCCCACAAACACAGTCTCTCGGAATTTGCATAAGCACAGCCCTTTACCAGCAATTTTAACTTAGTTACAAAGTGATCAAAACTCTCGTTTATACCCCATTACTCTCATTAAACTTGTATCCGCATTAGTCGTGGGCATGACAAACGCCAGAGGCAGCCTGTCTATGAACTTAATTTAAACTTCAGGTTTACACGTGCTTTGTTTCCGTAGTAGCTGCACTCATGAATATGGTTGTATATGCACTCGCCGCTTCTTATTGTTTCGCTGCCTTCTCAATTTATATAATGCATGTTTTTTCAGCACTTTTTGGAGCTTTTCCTTGTTTTCTACGTACTGTGTTGACAGTCAGTTCGTGATTCGTGGGAGGCGTGATGATGTCACACGAAACTCCACCCCTCACGGCCATCGTGCTCAACTCCATTATAGTATATGGAGATAAATAGGTTCCAGTTATGACCATTACGCGTAGAATTTCGAAATGAAACCTGCCCAACTTTTGTAAGTAAGCTGTAAGGAATGAGCCTGCCAAATTTCAGCCTTCTACCTACACGGGAAGTTGGAGAATTAGTGAGTGAGTGAGTGAGGGCTTTGCCTTTTATTAGTATAGATATATACATATATACATATCTACACACAGACACACACACACACATACATACATATACATACATACACACACACACACACACATATATATATATATACACATACATATATACATATATATACATATATACATATATATACACATACATCCACAACAACAGCAGCAACATTTATTTATATAGCACATTTTCATACAAAAATGTAGCTCAAAGTGCTTTACAAAATGAAGAATAGAAAAATAGAAGACACAATAAAAAATAAAAATAAGTCAACATTAATTAACATAGAATAAGTAAGGTCCGATGGCCAGGGTGACAGAAAAAAAAACTCCAGACGGCTGGAGAAAAAAATTAAATCTGCAGGGATTCCAGACCATGAGACCGCCCAGTCCCTCTGGGCAAATACACATATATATATACAGGTATATATATACACATATCTACATATATTCACACACATATATATACACACACACATATACACATTATATATCTCCATCCTTTGGGTGCGAGCAGCTGTTGCTGGGCGTGCAGAATCCATCGAGGAAGAAAATGAAAAACATTATTTGTACAAAATCTTAATTTATCATCCATTCCTCAATAATTAAATGGGCAGGCTATTTTGTATCAGTGCAATACGTGCATGTAGTGCTGCGTGGGTATTATGAACTATCGTATCTGGTCAAGTTCTATTTAAATTTTAAATATAAGTAATTTTTATTTAGTCGACAGAAATATCTTTGGTAGGAATGTAAGTTAAATTTTGTCATCATTGCATAAATGTTTTCTTCACCATAGAAATATAAAGACTAAATTCAACTTACATTCCAACCAAAAATATTTCTGTCGACTAAATAGAACCTACTTATATCCAGAGAGAACTTGAAAAGACATATTTTTTCGAATCTGAGCGCATTTTAGATTGATTTAACGCGACTACATGAGCCCCGTGCTATTGTGCTCTGGCCTGCCTGCCTCAATAAGTCACCGCCTTTCGCTCTTACTTTTTAGTGTTCATTTAATCATTGGCCTCTCTACAGTTTTGTTTATTTTCGGGTTGTAATGTTCATTAAATTTCACGTATCATCTGGTCCAGTGGCGGACCATGCATCTCACACCTAGGCCTTCAGTAGTGCTCCATCTGAATCAAGCCACCCTCAATAACTAATTTATGGTTATAAAACCATCTTAATATGCAGAAATACAGTATAAAGAGCCGCTGCATCGCATATAGATAACTTCTGTAGCCACAATAAATGCCTTTATTGAACAGACAAACCAGGGTGAACAAGTTCCTTTCTACTGCAGCCACAGCTGCGACACACATAAAAACATCAATAATAACTCATAAACTTGCAATATTATTTAGGAAAATTGCAACATTTTACTAACCAAAATTCGGATTATTTGTAAACAAAATCCATCCTCCTCTCTTTCCTCAAAACCGTTCAATCACTCTGTCGATTGTCGGATTATCCGTGCTCCTCAGTTCCATCAAAAAGCCCCTTTCTATAGCCATCGGCTAATGCTGAAAGTCGAACCGCGGCTTCTATCCAATCAATGGGTATGAATACGGTGACGTCGGCTTGAACGCCTGCTAGAGGGCCGTACTGACACCAACTCAAAATCTGATTGGTTGAAGCAACAGGTTAATCGACGTTTATTCTGTGTTAGAGGGCCTGTACAACGGATTGTGAAGGCCTCTCTGCCTGGCAACAAATGATGGCTGAAATGAGATTGGTTACATGCTTTAATACGAAAATACATGCCTGGAAGCAGCACAACCATCGGAAAAGCTATGAAAGGAAGTGGACAGACTATTTGGAATTATTTAATAAGTATTCATGGACAAAATATAATTAACATCAGTTTGTGATTCAGATATTTTTACTTATGAATATGCTAAGCACAGTACTTCACCCTTGAATATTTACTTTATATGGGCAGGCACTCAATTACGGGAGGCGTGATGACTGAGACGCAACTCCGCATCCCACGCCATCGAGCTGCAGTCTATTACAGTATATGGACGAAAAAATAGGTTCCAGTTATGACCATTACGCGTAGAATTTCAAAATGAAACCTGCCCAACTTTTTGTAAGTAAGCTGTAAGGAATAAGCCTGCCAAATTTCAGCCTTCCACCTACACGGGAAGTTGGAGAATTAGTGATGAGTGAGTCAGTGAGTCAGTCAGTCAGTCAGTCAGTGAGGGCTTTGCCTTTTATTAGTATAGATTTGTTTTCTTGACCCTACAGGATGCCCAGTGGTAACCAGCCTACCATGTGGCTCAACAGATGTCAGTGTACCCGAATTCTGAGACACAATTAAATGTTCTTTTCTTCTGCTTTTAAGATTCCCAGTTTAGATGATGTGCAGTTCATGTTAGATTTGCTAATTCTAGAGGTAAGACTACTGCATAATTCCTGCAAAGCATCACCATATTTATTATTTGATTTGTAATATTTTGCTGCCTTGAATACTGTACTGTATGTCTGCTCATTCTTTCCAGTAACTAAACACAGCTTTTAATTTTAGACAGGAAAGCCTCAGAGTGTGAATCCTCGCAAACACAGAGACTGAGGCACATCAGTACCAGCAGTCACTAAATGGGGATTTCTTAAGTTACTGTACTTTGTTGTTGGATTTTGAAAGAACCAAGACTTAATTTTAACCTAAAAATAAAACTAAGGCAGGAGAGAAAAACAAAGATGTTTTCATGTCAGTAATGACACCTGAGCACATCACATTAGAAGTTCAGATATACAGAGATTATAACACAATGTCTATTGTATGCGAAATATAAAAGTAAAAAAATAAATGCTACATTTAAGGACAATTAAGTTGGGGTTCTTTCAAAATCTAACAAAAACCACAATAATTAAAAATTTAAGCAGAACTTTATCTATTGTGATGGTTTACTTTGTAATTGATCTACAGGTGAACCAAGAAAGGAGGCAGAAGAAGAAGTAAGGGTACATTGTGAATGGCAGGCGTCATGTTTGAGAAAACCAGGCACCGCTCATCACCTAGGCCAATACCATCCCTACAGTGAAGCATGGTGGTGGCAGCATCATGCTGTGGGGATGTTTTCAGCAGCAGGAACTGGGAGACTAGTCAGAATAAAGGGAAAGATGACTGCAGCAATGTACAGAGACATCCTGGATGAAAACCTGCTCCAGAGCACTCTTGACCTCAGACTGGGGCGACGGTTCATCTTTCAGCAGGACAACGACCCTAAGCACACAGCCAAGATATCAAAGGAGTGGCTTCAGGACAACTCTGTGAATGTCCTTGAGTGGCCCAGCCAGAGCCCAGACTTGAATCCAATTGAACATCTCTGGAGAGATCTTAAATGGCTGTGCACCGACGCCTTCCCATCCAACCTGATGGAGCTTGAGAGGTGCTGCAAAGAGGAATGGGCGAAACTGGCCAAAGATAGGTGTGCCAAGCTTGTGGCTTCATATTCAAAAAGACTTGAGGCTGTATTTGCTGTCAAAGGTGCAAAGTTTTGAGCAAAGGCTGTGAATTCTTATGTACATGTGATCAGATACCCGAGCCACCTCATCTGACTGCTCTCGACGAGGATGAGCAGCTGCTCTACTCTGAGCCCCTTCTATGAAGAATACAAAATTTAGACACCGTTTTCCCTCGCCCGGATGCGGGTCACGGGCCCCTCTAGAGTCAGGCCTGGAGGTGGGGCTCGATGGTGAGCGCCTGGTGACGGGCCTGCACCCATGGGGCTCAGCCAGGCACAACCCGAAGAGGCACGTGGGTCCCCCTACCCATAGGCTCACCACCTATGAGAGGGGCCAAGGAGGTGGTGCAGTATGAGTTGGGTGGTGGATGAAGGTGGGGACCTTGGTGGTCCGATCCTCCGCTACAGAAGCTGGTAAATTCAGGTCAGTTTTATTGTCTTAATAGGTAAGTTTGGTTTTTGGGGGTTTTACAGAGACACCTTGAAACAACATTAAAAATATCACTACAAACAAACGTATTACAAATATGTACTATAGCAGCAAGCACTTACTGTAAAAGAAATAGATCAAATAGGTTGATTCAAGTGATAACAGCGCACTTCCTTAATTTAAGTCTGTGGGTATGAAGTTAAACTTCTCTGTAAGATTAATAGCCATTGGAATAAATGAGGATTTGTACGGTGTCTTTATGCTCTTCATTTCTTCAGCATCTGACCTGACTGCACAACTGGGAACGAATTAAAGAATTTTAACAAGTGGACAGTCACAGTTAATACTAAGGGGACAGTCAGCACAATGAAATGCAACACAGTGTTAATTCATTTCTTTTTTGAAAAAGGACCATATATTTCTATAAAACTGGTTGGATACATTAGGTTTTGTAAACCTGATGCCTTAAGACAAATGGCAATTTTGTTAATAATAATTGATGTCTAAAGATATTTTTAAACAACACAATTTCTTCATAAGAGGGAAATTGCAACAATAGATCAAAAGCATAAAGGAAACTTTATATGATTTATTATGTGAGTGGAAAAATAAAACACTACATACTACATATAGTACCTGCCAAATAATACAAAGAGTACACAGCATGTGTTTCGCCCTAATTGGGGCTCATCAGGTGTACACCTAAGTTTCCTCTTACGGTGATCGAACCTTGGACATCAAGCGTTACGCCACAAAGGCTGCTTTGTTTATTTTGCAGGATGAATATTTTCATTATGGTCAACTAATGTAGGAACCCCACCCGTTGCGGCTTTATCTGCATGCGCGTGCATATTGAAAGGCTACGTCATCACACACTTTACGCTGCTACCCAGTCAGTTTAACGCATGCGTGAACACTTTATTGCATGTTAGGCTTTCAATCACGCTTCAGCAAATCGGTAGGCACGCAGGTTGGGAAATTGTTTTGATAGAACTGTTAATTAAAGTTTGACTGGTGTAACTTACAGCTGAAATTGGTAATTTTCTATATTTTTATGAGCTGAAAAATAAAATGAAATAAATGCATTCATACACACCGACATATTGACAAAAAGGTTTTTCTGCAGGTGAAATTTACGTTTTATAATGAACCACTTCTAACATCCGATTCAGCAGCGGCAGAGGAGGTACATGGAGTTTCTAGTTCATGAACTACGCTTATAAAATCAAGATCGTCCTACAATTAATTAAAAATAAGTCCTTCATTGAATCTTAACATCGAGGATTAGTTTTTTCTTAACTCAAGGTGAACTTAGGCATTTTATGGTTATGCACGCAGTATAGTAATAGCTTAAAAGAGAGTATCGTGATAATAGTCAACGGTAGGTTCACTTTAATCTTCCAACCGTATGAGACGTCGCTTGATGATTGGCAGAATGCACAGGAAAGAATTTGAGGTTTTCACCCTGCCTGCCTTCAGCTTTTCCGTTCATTATTAGTAGTAGTACTAGTAGTATAGGATTTAGCAGATATCTTTATCAGAGGCAACTTAGAAAGCTATTTATACTAAATATAAGAATGACTACAAGGTGAAAGTATCAAAGCAAAAGAGAACACGAGGGTGTTCTATACGGACTATATGATTATAGCTGCAACTAGACTGATGCAAATTAGTGTCCCTAAACCCCTTGTCAGAACAACAGTAGCTGTCCAACAAAAAGACATTAACCAATATTTAATTAAGGGCATTTTAATTATCTATCTATCTATCTATCTATCTATCTATCTATCTATCTATCTATCTATCTATCTATCTATCTATCTATCTATCTATCTATCTATCTATCAGCACCTTTCTTAATAATCTATTTTCAAAACAAGGGGAAACTGGATGCTGTTCAACTAGAAAATTAGATCATTCCACAGTTTGGAGCAAAACGGAAAAGTATTTTCCAGTCTGGGCACATCTGGCCGGAGGAGAGACAGTTAGCAGACAGACAGAGACAGAATATACATGAAGGATTAGGGCCATTCAGAGGACCATAGGTCAAGAAAGGAGTTATGAACTGGATCTTTGCAGCAACAGAAAGCTAGTGGACAGACCAAGGCAGAGGAGTAGTAGGAGTGAAACGAGGAACAGAGAACACCAGTCAACTGAACCAAAGAGGGTAAACAGAGACACATTGAAAGGGAGACAGATGGAGAACACACTGAGGTGGTTTTAACCTTCAGAACATAAGTCTTCTGAAAAGCTGCTCATACTGAATAAAGTGTCTCTTATATTTAATGTCTGATCCAAAGAACCTTATAAATATCACTATTATAAGAGTATGCCTGTGATAGAGGAGCACTGAGTGATTAAATGGTACCTGTGGGGCTACCAAAGGCTCACCAGACCAACATCTTGTTTATTTTTTTATTTACTTTTCACAAAACTGAACCTCCCTTCTTCTGTGTTTGTTGTAATGTAGATGAGCAGCCAGGGAGCTGACAGACAAGCCGAGTCCTACTGCAGTCTAGAGTGCATCTTCACAACTGACAGAGTTGATGTGCTTGCTGCACTTGCTAAGTCAAGTCTTTCAGTTTTTGTTCCTGAGTTTATTTAAGAATCTGAATGTTCCTTAATTGTGTTGAGTGTTGCACAGAGAAGCCAGTGGGACTGGAGATGAGGTCCGTGCTGAAGGAGATGTAAGCAAATGTCAGAAAAAGGAGACTTTGGTCTGAGCAGGCACTACTGTGTCAGGCTTTGTTGCATGTAAAATGACATTTCAAGGCTCACAGCTTTGTTTATAAGTAGTGTCATACCCGGATGGAGGTGGTACCCAGCCAGGACGCCTGAGAAGACAGGAGGAGGTCTGGTGCCTACTCCAGACCTCGAGCGACCGACCTCGAGGCCTCGGGTAAAGAGCTGGGAAGCTCAACCCTATAGGGACCCGGGGTTACCGCAGGGGGACCCCAATACCAGGAAGACCCTAGACCTCAGCACTTCCGCCACACCAGGAAGTGCTGGGGAAAAAAATAGGGACACCCGGAGTGCTTCTGGAGAGACAGCCGGCACTTCCGCCACACTGGGGCGTGGCTTTGGGAGATTGCCGGAAACACACCTGGAGCACATCCGGGTTCTTATTTAAAGGGGGCGCCTCCCTTCAGATGGGACAAGAGTCGGGTGGAAGATTGGGACAAGGTCTACGGAGGAGGCAGGAGGCAGTCTGAAGAAAGAGAGAGAGAGAGAAGGCATTGGATTGGCCTGGACTGAGGGGTATTGGGGATTGGTGAGCAAAACTGTACAAATAAGGAAAAATAAACGTGTGTTTGTGGGTGACATGAACGTGTCTGCCTGTCTGTGTCCGGGGCAATGTTCACAGTAGCTAGTCATGGATGTTCACCTCAACCTTGCTTTAAAACAAATTGTGTAATGACAATGTGAGGCAAATTCACAAACCAAGCCGAGGTTGCAATGAGGGATTAAACACAGCATTAAAATATGGATGCTCAACCCCACAGTAGAACATTCATTAGTCTAGTTTAAGTATTTTGTCATATATATGAAATTCTATCTTGCATGCCTAATTACTGTTGTCTGCCTCCATGATTAGTGCTGCATATTCTTATGTGGAGTGTTTAAGCACATCAGCAGGGGTCTCGAGCTCTGCTCTGTCATGAAGTGAAGATAAGATGTTTAAGCGCTGCCCTTCAGTGAGGTGATCTGTCAATTACTAGTGAACAGGCAAGCCCTTGTGATGAGCTGCACTCACCATTACTAGGGGTGCCCTGTTGAACACCTTTGGCTACTCGCAATTCTGTAAACTCTATAGATTATTAAAGAACCCACCTCAACTACTGTAGATTTGTTGAACTCCAACCCTCTGCATTCTCTAGTTTAGTGAATTATAGGGGTCCACCTTTTCCTATCATGCCACAACGTACCTGGTGGACCACTTTACAACACTCTGTCAAGAAGGTGGAAATATTAAAAAGGAGCCCCTCACCTCATTTTCTGTAGGCGGTTATTTTGTTGTGGGCAGAGAGTTCGGGTCCCTTGAGGTTGCTGTTGAGGGTCCTGAATGTCTGTGTCAACAGTAGAATCTTAGTAAAATTAGGAGATCATTAAGATTCTTTAAAAAAGAGATTACCCATCCACTTGGACCAAGTTAATATTTTAATGGGAAATATTCTGGGAGCAGGGAGTACAACACTCTGGTCTGCTGTCATGCCTGAATTTTAACAGCTTTTCCCAAAGAGAGGATTTATAACCAAAGTAGCATTTTGACAAGATAAGAAAGGTGTTCTCTACATTTTGGGAGTGACAGGAGAGGGAGAGAAGGAAAGAGGTTGAGAAACAAAGGCATATCCTAACAGATGATTTTCTTACATCAAAGCGTTAAACTTTTGCAGTGGCTCAGAATAAGTACGGAAGCTTATTCCCACCACTCAAAAAAAATATTGCATTATTTCAATAATAATAATTGTGTTATTTTGCAATAATAATTGTGTTATATCGCAAAATAATCGCGTTATTTCGCAATAATAATTTTGTTATATCAAAAAGTATTGCATTATTTTGCAATAACGATTGCGTTATAAAGAAGCCATTGCAGGAGGCTTCTAGTATCTGCACATTGCCGACTAGCAGCGACTTCGTGTACTCGCACATCCATCTTCTGAGGACAAAGCGCAGGTTCACAATGCAGGCATCTGCAAGGCAGAGGTAATCTTTAATTCGAAACATCAATTAAACCTAAATCATATATTTCAATGATAATATAGGTTGATAGAGATACTGATTACATACAGCTCGGTTAAAAAAACGGTTCGAGTGTAAGGTGTCTGTTCCAAAAACCTGCTAGTAAAGATAACTCATTTTTTTAATCGTTTCACTAAAGGTAATGTTTAAGCGGAGCGCAACGTGCTCATCTTTAACTACTGTCTGACCGTAATGTGTGTGGAGATTTCACGATTTGATTCAAAGAATTCCCGACAATGCAACAAACATTATAGTAAATAAAACTGCAAGCTGTAGAACTATGTGTACAAGATGCAACGTATAAGCTGGACAACTCTGTCAGTTCATAATTTCTCTGAACCAGCTTGTAGTCCAACAGTTAATTTGATCAGAGCCCAAAACCAATCCTCGTAATAAGGCATGAATAAATAACTCGGACATTTATGAAGTACTTACACAGAATAATACGTCTTTGGTTTTGCCAGCGGTTTGTGTAACCTTTGCCTGTAAACAAATGTACCAAATCTATACCTTTTATAGTGGTTAAATATAGATAAATTCCACTAAGTTTTGGATAAATCAGTTTTACGAAATGTAATATATACAACATTTTTGAGTTAAACGCTTTACTGTACATTAACAAGTAAAAATTTACAGGCGATGCTCTTTTGTTATACTCTGAATGAGTGAGAGAGTTGTTCGTGTGTGTCTGTGCCCTGAGACGTGCTGACACCCCAACAAGCTCCGAATTGATCCGTTTGCGATACTGTACTGCCACGGTCCCCAGCGCTATCAGAACACGCGCAGTCTGAAAATGGATGAATGAATGTGTGACTTTTTAACAAAAATGTATCATATTTACACCGATTACACAATCGTTATAGACCAGTGTCAATAGGCATCAAGCAGATGACGAGGTGTAAAAACAAGCACGATTTAATACAGAAAATATATAATGTGGACCCGGCCCGGACACAGACAGGCGGACATGTTGTTTTCCACCACCACACGTTTATTTACACTATTATTTACAATTTAAAGTGCTCACACAACCCCACAAAGTCCTGGCCAACACACAATGCCTTCTTGGGGCGCCTCCTCTCTCTTCTCCTGCCTCGTCCTGCTTCCACCAGACTCCGCCTCCAATGAAGGGAGACGGCCCCTTTATATTATCGGATGAGCTCCAGGTGTGTCCCAGCAGTCCTCCCTGGACCGCCCCAGTGTGGCGGAAATGCGGCTGTTCTCCGAGAAGATCTCCGGGTGTCCCTTTCTTCTTCTCCCAGCACTTCCTGGTGTGGCGGAAGTGCTGAGGTCCAGGGTCCCCAAGGCATTGGGGCGCCCCCTGGCGGTGACCATGGGTCCCTACAGGGTTGGGCTTCCAAGCCCTCTACCCGTGGCCCCCAAAGCAACCAGGAAAGCAGCCCCACGTGATCCAAGGTGGGCATTGACCCTCTTCCTGTCCCTCAGGCGTCTCGCCGGGTCATTGCCCGGCATCCCTGACAGTGCCCACAGCTAGCGAAGACCACTTTCGGGAGGAGCGACATGTCCCGTGAGGGCAGCTTACCCCCTACTCCTGGGCCACGAAGTCCGGCCCGTTCTCCAAACAGGGATAGGGGCGGAGACGCCACCTGAACACCTCCAGTTGGTGCTCTCCTGTGCCTCGCACGCTCTACCCTCTTACCCGGCACCCCGGTGCCCACCTTTAGCACCCCCTCCAAGGTTTTCGCCCCTTTGGTTGGCGCCACTGCATCCGTCGCAGGCTCCGCCAGCCGTGGTGGCACCCCTCGCCAGCAGAGAGTCCTTCCCACAGATAGCCCGTCTCCTGAGGGCAGGTCCCCAACGAAGTGGGTCCTACTGCTTGTCTGGGGTCCGGCCCTGAAACAGATAGAAAGAAAAGGGCAGAACCGCTGCCTGGACACCCTTCCCTGGCGTCCCTCCGTGCCACGCACTGGCAGCATTCCCCTCCATCCGGCACCCCGGCACTTGCCTGTTGGCACCCCCTCCGCGGGTTCCGTGTCCCTCCTGTTGTTGGAATTGACGGAACCGCCTCCACTCCTTTCCTCTCCACTGACCTCAAGGATTCCCTCTGCCCCGCAAACGGGCGTGCACCAGGGCGTGTGCGCCCAGCACCACGCGTCCGATCTTATCGGAGGAACCGGCACTCAGCCTCCAATTCCTCCTGTCGCTCTGGGATGCCCTGGCGGTCTGAGTCTCCTTATGGAAAGAAAGAGACTCCTTCCCATCTACGTCCCTGTAGAGCGGCGCAAGACTGCTGTCGACTTGGGATGGAGGCGCTAGGACCTGGGGCACTCAACAGCCCGTGTCCTCCCAGCCCCTCGCTGTCTCTCCTGACTGGCTGCGCACAGCCCCTGCACCCGCATCCACTGTCGGAGGACTGCTTGCTTGAAACTGATCATGAGCTTCACAGCCGTTTTCAACAGACCCTCCTTCATGCTGTGCACGGGACGGTGGAACTCACCTTCCCTGCCGTGCGCCTCCGGCTGAAAGAATCCAGCGTTGCGCAGTCTGATCGCCATCAGCAACTCTTCCATAGACACGACCGCCTTCATCTCCAGTACCCGCAACTCTGCCCGGAGAGCACGTAGCACCTGTGACACATGATGCTCTGCGGGCTGAAGGCATGCCTCCAGCTCCGACAGAGTAGCTGGCAAAGACAGGAAGTTAACCGGCGCAGGAGCTTACCTGTCCATCAGCCCCGACGCCGCAACTTCCTGCGGCCTCTTCCTCTGGCCCAATCGGGTCTCCCCTGCACGTGATGGACATTCCTTGGTCCCGCCGATACAGTCATTAGCGGGCACGCAAGACACACCATCCAATGCTGCGTGCCTGTCAGGGAGGACTTCTGGCCCAGCTGCCATTTTGGCTCCCCTCCTGCGGCGACATGCTTGCCGGCAGCCTTGCTGTTGCCAGCGCCTCTTGAGCTGCAGCGTCTCCTTCTCCATAGCTCCCACAGATGCCACCGCGCGGTCGAAGCCCCACAGACGGCATCGCCCGCCACTGGCGCAGATCCGGGAAGTCCTGCCTGGAAAACAGAAAACACGCCGATAGGCAGGGAACTCACCTCCGGGTCCCATCTAACGAGAAGCGTCCTCAGCGTGGCCACTCTGGGCGCAATGCCGTCCCAGGCGCCTCCATGCCATGCGCCGCCAGCCCGCGACAGGGAAAATGGCTTTCCTGCAGACCCTGGCGGTCCGTGGGTACCTTTACCCGTGGGGCTGTGTGCACGCCGCTCCCGCGGCACATGGGTGGGGTCCCCTCCTGCGACGGGCCGTCCACAGCGAGATTTATACATTCAGGTCCCCATCTTGCACCAGATGGAGCATCCTGCCGACTACGCCAGATGTGGATGCGGCCGGACACAGACAGACAGACATGTTGTTTTCACCACCACACGTTTATTTACACTATTATTTACAATTTAAAGTGCTCACACAACCCCACAAAGTCCTGGCCAACACACAATGCCTTCTCCTTCGGGCGCCTCCTCTCTCTCTCTTCTCCTGCCTCGTCCTGTTTCCACCCGACTCCGCCTCCAATGAAGGGGAGCGGCCCTTTATATTATCCGGATGAGCTCAGGTGTGTCCCGGCATTCCTCCTGGACCGGCCCAGTGTGGCGGAAATGCCGGCTGTTCTCCGGAAGCTCTCCGGGTGTCCTTTCTTCTTCCCCAGCACTTCCTGGTGTGGCGGAAGTGCTGAGGTCCAGGGTCCTCAAGGCATTGGGGGCCCCCTGGCGTGACCACGGGCCCTACAGGGTTGGGCTTCCAAGCCCTCTACCCGTGGCCCCAAAGCAACCAGGAAGGCAGCCCCACGTGATCCAAGGTGGGCATTGACCCTCTTCCGGTCCCTCAAAGGCGCCCGGCCCGGGTCGTTGCCCCTGGCATCCCTGACAATAACCTATTATTCATAATTATGAAAAATTTAATCTGTGTGCAGGGAGTACAGTATTTTCATATTGCAATAAACACAGTACTTAATTGTTTTATCAGCTGAAATACATTGTAGGCTAAATGTAATTTCGTATCACTTTGTTGTTAATCATATTCTTAAATATATTGTACTAATTTTAAGTGAGTATCTTATTATTGAAGGTAAGCGTTAGAGTTTCTTTTAGCAAATGTTTCTCAGTGGCATCAAGAGTAAATTAACATAATTATTAATAGTAGTCTTCAGCATACAATGGCAATACATTGAAGCTTTTTTATTTTTCCTGTACAGTACTGTCTATTTGATGTTTTTGCATGTTACACTAAAATAAACTATAATATTTTTAAATGAATAAACAGGGAAAGTTATATCAAATCATTTAAATTATTTTCTCTTTGCTTCTGTTTTTCAAGCTATTATTCATATATACATTGTGGATTCAGCACAGACGATGTTAAGTAGCATAATAAGAATGTACTTTGACCTTGGACTAGAACAAAAGGACATTTTATTGTATTTGGCACACAATCATGGAATAATTGTTTCCCTCGAACTTTGCAAAGAAATCTGCAGTGCTTAAACTTGTACAGGCGGAAACACAAGACAGATTCTCTAGACCTAGCTCTATTTCTTCAACAGGAAATCAATAAATCAGGAAGACTCCATGGATATAAATGGATGCATGCAAAATGCTTAGCAAAAGGGTTTGTTACTGACTCTGAAAGTATAAGACTTCTACTAAAGACTCTGAAAAGGGGGGGAAAAAAG
>NW_024380214.1:0-4941 GCF_016835505.1 Polypterus senegalus
AGGTATTTCCATTAAATCATTAAATGTTTTTTCTCCCCAATATAATAATATTTCTGGGGTTTTGGTTTATATAAGTTATTACATTAAACAAGGTGAAGATTTGAAGAATGACCTTTAAAAAAAGTTTGGTCTTGTGATTACAGAGGGAACTTTCTCCATCCTTCTGGCTTTTGATTTTAGAGTTTTTTCCCGTTTTTATTCAAAAGTGGGTTGGTTTATATGACATTGAAAAAGTCCTTTTTTTTGGGGCAGTGGTTTTTTTGGTTGGCCTTGTAAATTTGCTAATGGGGGGCTAGCGGAGAATTTCTTGAAAAACTCTGGGGGGTACCATCGGGGCCTCTTTTTTCCCGCGGGTACTTTTAGCATCTAGTAATTCTGAAGGTTTATCAAGTTCCTCCACTAAAAATTTTTGTGGGTATCTGTAATGCCAAATGCATTAGATTGTTTTTCTTCTTTAAACTCAGTGGATATGGGTTTATAGGTTCAAAGGGGCATTATTTTTTTTGTTTCAATGATTTTATCTCATTGTGTTAGTAATTCAAGTTCTGCCCCAGTTCTTGCTTGTGAATTTGTTCTAAAGCTTATTGTTTTTCCCCCCACGTTCATAGTAATGTTTTGGGGATTTTTTGTTTTCATTTCTTTTGTTTAAAAGGTTTAATTCTGAATGCAAGCCTCCCCTCCTCCTTTTGGGAGTCTCCTTGGTAGTCTGGCGTTTTTCTTCATCTATTTTGTTTTTTCTTTTATCTCTGCTACTTTCTTGGCGGTTTATTTCTGGGGGGAAAATTGAGATAATCTGTCCTCAAGAGGCCTTAAGAGTTTAGAGAATTCCTGCAGAGATCTGGGGGATGTATTTTCCCCTAAAAAATTTATTTTTTTGGATATAAATTCTGTAAATTCCTCAGCTAATAGAAGCGGGTTTGAGGCCCATCTGAAAGGGGTGTGTGGGGCTTAAATTTTAATCAGACCCAGGTGCATGTCAGAAAAACAAAAAATCGTATTTGCAAGTTTAAATCTTAGGCAAAGTTTTTGTCTAAAAAAAGTTCTTTTGGTAGCAATGATGTACGGGTAAAAAAGAAAGAATATTTCTTAAATTTTGGGGTTTTTAAAACCCCCGGGGGATCTAAAAGTTGGTCATTAAAAACTTTTAATTATCTTTGCAGTGTTAAAATTTTCCCCTGGGAAGCCCCTATCAAAAGTGGATATAAAACAAAATTAAAGCCCCCAGCCATTATAACTTTAGGTTTCCCAGATTGGGAATGGATCAAATAAATTTTGTAAAAATTCCCTTATCATCAACATTAGGTGCTAAACATTTATCAAAAAAATTTTTACAGTTAGATAAATCTCCCTTGACCATTACATATCTCCCTTGGGACCCATTTTGGGGGGGGCATTTTTGATCACCTTAAAAAAAGGGGGAATGGTTGGTGTTTTAATTCCTGTTTGTTGGCACATTGTTTTTATGTGAAAACTTTTAAAGATGGGGGGTGACCATGGTGGCCATTTGGAAGTCCCCATTTTGGATCAATTTTTTTTTTCAAGGGAAGGGTCATGTGACACATCACACTTTTGGAATTTCACAGAAAAAAATGGTTCTTTGGTTTTAGCGACTTTATTCTTTCATAGTTACAATTTCCCACCTTAAAAAGTTTAATGTTTTCATTGTTTTGGATTGTCAATAAACCCCCTCTTCCCCCCACTTTTACACCTGAAGCAACACCGGAGAAATTACAAACTTCCCAGTATCGTAGTTTCAGGTGCGAACATCATATCTTAAAGAACAATTTTTCGATAAGGTAAAAGTCTAAGGAGATTGGGAACCAAAGGGGGCCCCTAACTCCCGACACAATCACCCCGGGAAAACTATTCATCTGGAATGCTCGGCCCCGGCTTTAATGTGGTGACCATCTTCTGGAAAACTGGGGAATTGCCAGCTTCAGTGCAAAAAGAAAAAACATCATCATTAGCAATTTAAATACCCATGGCCTTGGGTTTCCATTGATGAAAAAAGGCCCCACACTTTTTTTCCCCTTCCCACCAACCATAATTTTTTTTTTCCAACAGTCGGAGGTCTTGGGGGTTTAAAAATAGCAGTGGTTTTGTTTTTAACTTCACCATTCACCAAAATTTGCCTCCATGAAAAAAATCTTTCGTAAACTGGGGTCTGTTCAATTTTGTTTTTCTGCAAATTCAGTCCCCTCTGGACCCCGTTGAGATGCTGCAGTAGCTGGGTTTGTAAGGTTCCATTTGTATTCTAATATCCCCGAAGGATTTGAAATTTCCCTCTCCAGGTGACATCGGATTCCCAAATTGGGAACCACTGATGTTTCTTTATTGTGACGGTTTTTCCCTCCCATTTTGGCAAAACCCTGAAACCCGTTTTCCCGAAACTTAAAAAAGGTTTCTAACTTTAGCATGGGGGATTGGTCGTGGGTGTCTTGCATTGAAATCTGCTGCGCCCGGTTATCTTCACCAGACATCAACACAATTTCTATCCGGGTCCTCCGTGGTAACCTCGCAATTCAATGGGTGTAAACAAAAGAAAATTTTAAAAAACTCTGAAAGAAAAAAAGTCCGTTAAAAACCAAGCACACCATTGTTTTTCTTGTGAAATTCCCCAAAAAGTTTGATGTTCCGCCCCTCTTCCTATTTAAAAAAAAAAGTTGGATAAAATGGCCGACTTAAAATGGGCCCCCATGGTCACCACCCCTCTTGAAAAAATTTTCCCCCCCTCACATATACTAAGTGACAAAAAAGGAAGTTAATATCACCAACCATTCCCAATTAGGGTATCCTAAAATGGCCCACCCCCACATCTGTCTACAAATTACTTTCTATTATGGAACCCCCCCTCTTTTTCTTTTAAAACTAGAATGGCTTTTGCCGTCAGTCTTTTTTCAGCCGGAACTATCCTTGCCGGGAAGTGGGTTTCCTTAAAAAAACTATTTTTCATTTTGACCTGTTGGTGGGAGGACCTCTCTCTTTAATTTGATTCAGGCCTTTAACATTTCACACAATTTCTTTTCCCTCATGGAACACTGATTCTGGTTTTGATTCTTTTAAGTTTCTGGGGTGAGACATCTTTTGGTCTTTAATTTTTTTTTTTCCCCAGGTTGTTTCCATAAGCTTATTTTTATTTGGTAGTAAATTATAAAAATTTAGGGGTAGATTAGGTATAGATCAGGTCTCTTTTCTCTCCCCCCCCCAACCCCCCCCCTCCCCCTTTCCCCCCCAAATTGGGGAAAAAAACCCTTTTTCCTTTCCCCGTCCCCTGCATCAGAGATAGAGTACATCAAACAAAAAAGCCCCCAATGCAGCGGCCTTTGGGGGTTAAAGATAGAGATATCTGTTCCAATATATTTTGGGAAAAAAAAAAAAAAAAATTTTAAAATATATTTATAGTCTTCCAATTTTTTGTCATTAAGATAAAATCACCCAGATAAACCCGGGGTGGTGTTAAAATTTCAGAATAAGCATAACATTCTTAATGCAGTAATAACACAAAAACCAAATATGTATTGAACAGTCTCGTTTAGGGTTTAAAAAATAAAAAAAAATAAAAAGGGAATAAACTAAAACATAAAGAAATGGCCATAATTAAAATTTGAGAATATATTTGATAAAAACCATTATTTTAAAAAAAAAAGTCGACAGTGGTGTTTTAAAAATTTATATCATTACGGAGACCACTTTTTATCGAATAGTCAGGGGGTCCTTTCTTAAATTTTTTCCGCTTTCCCTTTCTCGGAACGAATTGACCCTGCCATTCCCTTTTCAGTTTTGCGGATCAAGAGGCTGTATTTGGGAGCTTTTCCTAACGCTGTTTAAAATAGAAAGGGGCGTTTGGGATTTTTTGCGGGAAATCAGGAAGATCCGAATGTGGGTTATTTTTTAAAATCTTCCTTTTTTTCAAAAATCCATCACCTCTAGCTTAAATGCTAATCGTTCAAGCGAACTATAAAAGTCTTGTAAAGGCCAGCGGTTTGGGGCGTCTTATAGCCCTGTATCTCTTCGCTTTCAGCCCCCCCATTTTTTGGGAAAAAAAAGTTCGCTCCAAATTTTCCCAAGGGTTTAAACTTGATTCTCGGCAGACCCTTCAATTCTGCCCCTTCTACTCCCATCTTCCAAAACAGCCAGTCCAAATTTTTCCGGTTTTGCATTGGGGGTTTTTTAACCTTTTTTCGGGCCCGGGCTCCCTTTCGCCATTTTTAATCCCATACGTGAAATTTTCCCTTTTAAACCTCAATTGTCAGTAAACTTCTCGGACCTGAAACCCCTTCAATTTTAAAACCTTTTTGCTCAAGTTGCACCTCTTTGGACCCTTTTTCCCTCTCATTTTTAAAACCTGTTTCAGTCTCTCAAAGTCCTTTTCCCTTGCTTTTCATTAGCCCTCCTTTTTTTTATCTTTGCGTGGCTCAGAGCGCACCTTAGTTCGATAGTTGTTGTCCTTTGTACTGGGGCAAACTCTCTGAACGGTTTCCCTGCTGCTCCGCTTGGGGTAGTTGCTTAAACCCCGGGGGCTCGGGGCCCCTTTCCCCTTGGTGATCCCCCGGTCGGGGACTATCAGATCTACTCCCCATTGCCCCCCCCCTTTTCGGGTCTCAGCCCCGGGGGCTGGCGGACCGTGGTCCTGGGGGTGACTTTCCTCTCGATCCCAGGTCTTCCGAGGCCGTCTCGCTAGGGCTTGCTTGGTAGCTTTTGGGTTTAGCGTCTTGATTCTTTATTTTTTGGCCCGTTTTAATTGCTTTTACTGCAGTCCCCTCAGGTTGTAAATACAAAATATCTAGGATAAAAAAATAATGAAAATAACACCTGCAAACGGGCTCCCTTTGGGTCCCTCCAAGAGGGTGAGAAATCCAATAAAAGGATCGTTGGAAAAATTTTTTTGTAAAGAATGTTATTCATTAATGAGCGGTAAAAGTAAAAAGGGGGGGGAGGTAA
>NW_024380215.1:0-21265 GCF_016835505.1 Polypterus senegalus
GTTTAGAAATCTTCAATCTTTAACACTTCTCTCTTTCTTTTCTAAACATCTTATAAATATATGGCAAGCCAAATTAACATTTAGAGATATCTCAAAATAAATTTAAGCTATCTTAAAATGTAATTTACTTGTTAAGATATCTGAAACTCGCTTTGAGATATCTTAAAATAATTTCCTTTACATTTTAAGATATCTGCAATACATTTTGAGATATCTCAAATGTATTTCAAGATATCTCAAATACAGTTTCAGATATCTCAAAATAATTGTGTCTGCATTTCAAGATATCTCAAATGAATTTTCAGATATCTTAAATTGACCTTTCATGCATTTTAAGATATCTTAAATGCATTTCAAGATATCTCAAAATCATTTCCTGTAAAATTGCCTATTATTTCAATGGGACTACTTGTTTATTATAAGATATCTTAAAATGTATTTGAGATATCTTGAAATGTGCAGGAAGTCATTTTAAGATATCTTGAAATGTATTTGAGATATCTGAAAATGGACAGGAAGCTGTTTTAAGATATCTGGAAATGTATTTGAGATATCTTAAATTGTATTGTAGATATCTGAAAATGCTATTGAGATATCTTGAAATAATTGAGTGTCCTTTTAAAGATATCTTAAAATGCATTTTAGATATCTTGAAATACAATTTGAGATATCTTGAAATACATTGTTAGATATCTGAAATGGAGCAGAGACCCATTTTAAGATATCATGAAATTAATTTTAGATATCTAAAATGTATTTCAGATATCTGAAAAAAAATGAATTTCAAGATATCTTGAATGCTTTTTAAGATATCTAAATTATATTTCGAGATATCTCAAAATAACTTCCTTCTCATTTTAAGATATCCCAAATTCATTTTGAGATATCTGAAATGCATTTTCAGATATCTTAAAATGACTTCCTGCACATTTCAAGATATCTCAAATACATTTCAAGATATCTTAAAATAACTTCCTGTGTATTTCAAGATATCTCAAATTCATTTTGAGATATCTCGAAATAGACAGGAAGTCCCATTGAAAGAATAGGAAATGTTACAGGAAGTGATTTTGAGATATCTCAAAATGTATTTGAGATATCTTGAAATGCACAGGAAGTTATTTTAAGATATCTCAAAATGTATTTGCGATATCTCAAAATGCACAGGAACGTATTTCAAGATATCTCGAATTGCATTAAAGATATCTTAAAATGCATTTCAGATATTTCAAAATGTACAGCATATCATTTCAAGATATCTTGAAATCTATTTAAGATATCATAAAATGCTTTTTAGATATCTTAAAATAGATGCATTTTTAGATATCTGTAAGTCAATTTGAGATATCTAAAATGCATTTCCAGATATCTTAAAATCCATTTTGAGATATCTCTAAATGTTAATTCGGCTTGCCATATAAATACAAATAGTTTATAATGAACACACACAGGTGTACACGAGAGCAAGTTATCATTTATATCTTGTTATTAATTACCAGCTGGTTAAGTAAAAAAATGCAATTAAAACCATGGAATGCAACTGCTTAAGACTAAAAAAAAGAGTTTTAAAGGTTTGTAGCCTTAATAAGTGAGTTAACTGAAATGAAGTACAAAAATGTGGACTGAGTAGAAATTGCTTCAACAGTAATAATTGGCTTCTAGTTAAGAAACTGAATTGGACCAAAATCCTTCAACTAGTTGTAGCCCTTCATGACCAAAATTGAGAACCCCTGTTCTGTAAACAAAATAACATGAGTCCTTTTTCTTTTCTTCTTTTATTTCCTAAATTTGTGTTCTTAGCAGCAGCACTGCTTTCTCTTGTCATTATTGAAAGCCACACCAAGGAATAATGAGCCTTCTAAATGTATTGGTATGCCTTCCTCTCACACATGGTGAATTATGGTTCCTTACTGGGCAACGCACTATTTGCATTGGCCTGATGATATCATCAACTTTAGACACTCAGTGCGCAAACCACAAGCAAAATTAAGATAAAGTAAGCAAAAATAGGCAACAATCAATTCATTTCTGCATCTTCTTCCTACAAAATACTGTATATGTACTGTGGACGAAGACTTCAGACTAGACAGCAGGTGTGGTTATAAAGCAGCTTTATTTTGCAGAGTCACAGTGAGAAGAGTTTCAGAAAAGCAGACAATCAAATATACATGACAGCGTCAGAGCTCTTCTGAACCCCGTCTGTTGGGTGGGGCAAGTTTTTATACCCATAGAATGCGTGATTTAATATCATTATGAAATGTAACAGTCAACACTTTATTATACACAATCCTTGAGCCCCTTCAACTCCCCTTGTGCAACTTGATTTCTTGGTCTCTTTTGTTATGGCGTTCAGACGTAAGCTAAGGGAAAACGTGATAAGGCAGACTCATGTGTGGAATGCTTAGACCTTGAGTCCTTTGCACAAATATTTTTCTGTTTGCTAAAAAAAAGCATGCTTTTACATGGTTTAGTAAAGCTTACTTCTCAGACATGAATTAGTACAAGGGAATGAAGAGAACATTCGTCTTCCACAGTACTCAGCTTTTTAGCAAACAAAAATATTTGATCAGGGGAGAGTTAAGTGGGAAAGGGTAGGAGTGGGGATGGAGTGGAGTGGGTGGAGGAGTGTTTGGGGTGGCTGTGCTGATCTGAAGCATTTTTTCTTTGTGTAAAAAGTAAGCCTTTGCCATAGAGGCAGTAAAATACTTGGATACAGTGTATCTTATCAAGGGAGCAATACAGCAAGCTACAAGCAGGAGAATGATAAAAGCAACTGTAAGAGAGATGAAAACTGACTTAAGCCATTTAACCAGGTTGAGTGGAGACATGTTCTGAATCAGGACCCACAACAGTGGCTACAGCTCAGCTAAATGAGCCACCAGAAACCTGCAAACAGGAACAAAGCACAAGGAGACCCCGGCGACTTGAAAATAAATCACCCTAAAATGTCCAAATATTGCTGTTCTTATAGCTGAAAGTACATACAATTTTTACTATTATGTTCTAGAAAATAATCTGTAGGAAGAACAAAAATCCAGCTTTCTTTCAAGCCGTGCTTTATATAGCGTCTTTTATACATTTATCAGTCCATCCATTTTCTAACCCACTTCAGTTCAGTGTCATGGTCATCTGGCACCTATCAAAGTTGTGGGCACTGGAACCCTTGAACTGGATGCCATCCTATCACAGGGCACACTCGTTCACATGTCCATAAGAAACACCAGGCAAAAGTACATTATCCAGTTAACCCAGTTTTTACATCTTCAGGATATAGCAGCAAACAAGGATACCACAATCAAGGGTGCCATGTTTTGCAATGTGAGATGTGAATCCAAGCAGACAGTCCCTCAACTTTAACAGTGTGTGGTGTTGACAGCAGAACTTGGAATGGTCCTCTCCACTGAGGGTGATGCCAATGTTTCCGTCGAGTATCTCTAACCAGAATCCAGGTTCCTAATGGAATCGGGGAGTCCTTTGATGGAGGAGTAGTTCTCCAGGCCTGATTCACCTGCTCGTGGACTTCCTTCAGAGAAGCTCGGAGACCTGTAAGACTGGAAAGAAGATCATTGTCCACAGTATGCAGTGTAACATTACCTATGACCATGCCGACTGGCATGGGCCATCCGGTCAGAATTTCGAATGGCGACAGCCCTAACTGCAGATGTGTTCTTCCCCTTAATCCGATCAAGGCCAGAGGCAGAGCATCAGGCCAAGTTAAATTTGTTTGCTCACAGATTTTAGCCAATTTAGATTGCAAGGTACCATTGCATCGTTCCACAATACCTCCACTCTGGGGGTGGTATTTGCAATAATGATGCACATTTATCTGGAGCCAGGTGGTTAATTAATTTATAACGGAATTTACAAAGTGTGTGCCATTATCAGTTTGTAATTTCTGCGGTATGCCCCATCTAAGAATGATTTCCTGTATCAAAGCTTTTGCCACAGTTTTGGCATCTGCATGTTTGGAAGGGACATCAATAATTACTAAACAGTATCGGTACCCCTTTGATGGTGTTAATTCAATGAAGTCCATTTGAAGGTGTTCGAATGGACCCATTGGGTTAGGTGTAACGGCGGGACTTACCTGGGTGCCCTTTCCTACATTAAACTTTTGACATAATGCACAACGCCTGCAGAACTGCTCTGCATATGTAGAGAAACCTACAGCTTCCCAATGTTTTTCAACATCTTGAACCATGGCGTCTTTTCCAGCATGGTCTAGGCCATGGGCGATTTTTTCCATACCTGGAAAAGAGGCCTTTGGGAGTAAAGGTTTGTTAGTTTGCTTATGGGTCCAGACTCCATTAGAGAGGGACCCTTCTTTGGACCATTTTCTCTTCTCTGTGTCCGTGGCTGCACTCTGTAAAGAAATAATTTGATTATCAGTGTCCTGGTCATTTCTCTGTTGGAATAAAGAGATTGGTGTGTTATTATACACAGCCCATTTAGCAAAATGATCAGCTAATTCATTTCCTTTGCTGACAGGATCCTGTTTTCCTGTGTGAGCTTGACATTTAATGATCACTAGCTTTGATGGTTTCGTTATTGCATCTAAGAGGGATTCTATTAGTTTTTGATGCTGAATGGGCTTGCCAGTACTGGTCTTGAATCCCCCAAGTTTCCATAATGCCCCATGATCATGGCAGACTCCAAAAGCATATCTAGAATCAGTACAGATAGTTACAATTTTTCCCTCTGACAACTGACAAGCTTGGGTGAGAGCTATCAACTCAGCTGCCTGCGCGCTTAAACTTGAAGAAATTCGGTTTGCTTCCAGCAGGTGGTCACCTTTGACCACTGCATAGCTGGTTGAAGGTGTTCCATTTTCCAATAGTAAAGAACATCCATCCACAAAAATTATCTCTCCTGTTCCTAAGGGTGTTTCCTGTAGGTCTGGTCTAGGTTTTATAACCTTAGTTATTTCATCATGACAGTTGTGGGGCTCCCCTTTCCTCTTCAGTTCTTAGAAGAGTAGCTGGATTTAAGGTGGAGCACCTTTCTATGGTAACGTTTGACAACGTACAGAGTACATTTTGATAGTGTATTGCCCTAGCAGTAATGAGATGTGGGATTTTAACCTGTACTAAAATGGAGTGTACAGCGTGAGGCACGTTTACCACTAGGGGGCTCATGAGCACTATATCTGTACTGGCTAGCACGGCCTCTGTTGTGGCTGCTACAGCTCTGAGACAGGTTGGAAGTCCCGCAGCACTGGATCCAATTTTTTCAAAAATAGGCTAAGCCTTTGTTTTTTCTCCATGGAGTTGTGTAAGAACTGCATTCATATATCCCCCCTTTTCGTCCACGAACAGAGTGAATGGACGAAAATAGACAACAGTCCCAACACAGGTGCAAACAGTAGTGCAAATTTTTTTTTTTTAAGTCACATAGAGCCTTCTCAGCTTGATCATTCCATGCCACCTGACCAGAAAGGGGGAGATCAGGGGTGATCGCTAAAGTTTGCAAAAGCTGTGCTCTTTCAGTGAAGTTTAAAATCCATTGCTGGCAGTATCCTAGAATGCCTAATACAGACACAACCTGTTGCTTTATAACAGGTCTAGGAAGATTTTGAATGGTGTTTATAAGATCGCTAGAAAGAGAGAGAGCTCTTGTTCTGCAAGAAATATCATGACCTAAATATTTCACAGTTGTTTGAATTAACTGCAGTTTTGTTTTAGAAACTTTATGGCCATTTTCTGCTAAAAATAATAACAATTTCTGAGTATCATGTGCACAATCTTCTTCTGTAGTACTACACATTATATCACCTACATACTGTATCAATACACTGTCTTTATCTGGCCAAAAGCAGTCTAAATTTTGAGCAAGAGCTTGTCCAATACACAAGGGCTTCAGTATATTACTGAGGCATAACGGTCCATGTCCAACGGCGGTTTTGGAAAGTAAAGGCAAAACAGAATTGAGAGTTGGGGTGCACAGGGATAGAAAAGTAAGCGTTAGCAAGGTCAATAACAGAGAAATAACGGGCGGACGGGGTATCGTAGAAAGAATAGTGGAAGGATTAGGAACAATAGGTGCCCTAGGAAAAACTGCAGAATTAACTTGTCGAATATATTGAACAAAACGCCATGAACCGTCAGCCTTTTTAACAGGTAAAACGGGGGAGTTGAATGGAGAGTATTTAATTTGAATGAGTGCTCCACGTTTCACGAGATCGGAATGTACAGCGGAGATGCCAGCCTCTGCTTCTGGAGACAGAGGACACTGTACGCGATGCGGCGGAATGATGATTTTCTGCTAAATCACCAGTGGCTCACAGTGCGCTATCCTTCCATAATCATTTTTCCCCTGTGACCAAAGTGCATCGGGAAGTGAGGAAAGCCAAGAGGGAGAGGTGGTTTGCAATGAAAAAGTAGAAAGGGAAGGACGGCACAATGCACAATGTACTAAAAAATCATTTTGAAGCACAACTTTAGTTATCAAATGATCTGAGGTATCAAAAATACCCGGAGCAACGTGCAGCCAGTCCGTCCTATCGAGACATTGTCCCACCCATTCCCATAAAAAACAGTGCATTAAAGTGGAATCACTGAAATAAAGCTGAACCCGAAGAGGTTTAGACACCAGCAAAACATGAGGTTGTCCAGAAGCAATAAGCACAGTCACTGTATCTTTCGAGGTAGACTAGAAAAGCAGTTTCAGTGCCATTCACCAGCAAAGTCAATAAAGGATCTGTGTCCGCATGGCGAGTGAGCAAAGGCAACTGAAGAGAATGGCTGGGGGTCCCTGTGAAAGGAATATCCTCAGGTTCATGTAAGGGAGGCGGGGGAGGAAGCTGATGTGGGCAGTTGCGGCAGAAGTGTCCCTTCGTAACAGGCAAGATGTAGGTGCTTGATCTGAGGGGATTGGCGGCTGAGCAGATGAAGAATTTGGATTAGGAAGCAAAAATCCGTGACCTCTCCCCCGGCTTCGTCCCTGTTCTCGGAAAAATCCACGTCCTTCACATCCTCGACCCCTGCCTGAGGCGGCTCCACCTGCATAAATAATTCAGTTGTGCCGCGATTAACTTGGTCTGAGTATCTGACTCTTTTTGCTTAGTCTGTCGTTCAGCATGTTCCGCGTGTCTTTTAACTTCATCAAAAGTTGCACTTTCCCATCCAAATACAGGACGTGCGTACCTTATTTTGGAAATCACTTCTGAGTCCTGACACAAAAGGAGGAACTGCTGCCTTGGCACGGTTGTCTGGGCTTTCTAAGCCAGAATGGTTTGTCATCAAGTCCTGAATGCGGTGTGCCCATTCATCTACCGTCTCATCCTTCTTTTTGTTTGGCAGCTGAAATAAGGGACCAGTCAGTGCCCTTTTTATATTTTGCAGTTATTGCACTTTTCACGGGTTCCCATTGGGAAAGGAAAGGACCCTCATTATTTTGTCCACGAGGCAATGCCTCATTCCACTGCCACTGTACTTCATTATGCTGCCCATGATTGACAGTAGCCCAAGTAGTGCCCATCTTTCACCTGGGTCCATTCAGCTGCACTGGGTTTATATATGTTGCCTAGTTGCTGCACCTGTTCCACAAACTTCAACCCACCGATTACCTTAAGATCAGGCAATTCGGACACTACGTCTTTCAGCTCTTGAATATCCCAGTTACGATGTACCATTACAGTAGTGGGGTTATCGTTTCCTGGGGGTTGTGTGGGATCGTGTCGGGGGTCAGGCACCTCAATTAAAGGGCATGAAAATGTGGGTGCTAAAGGTTTTGGGGACTTAAACGGGGTAAGGTTTTCAGGGGACTTATCTCGGAGGGTCTTGCTTCTAGTACGTTGTGAAATGGAGGGTTTTTTGTGTAAGTTAGAAGAGTCTCCCATAGCCCCCAACAAGTGGCCGTCAGTCTCATCATCTGGATCCATAAGTGAGGAGGGGTTGCACTGATATTGTTCATCAAAGAAATCATCAGTAACTGGGGCATCGGTGACCACAGGAGCTGTTGGGGCAATGAGTGAATGTTGCGGTGGAAGAGGTTGTGGGTAAAGTGTTGGGGAAGAGAACACGGGATATAAAGGGTCTTTTGTATCACTCCTTTTCCTCCTTCCTTCAGACTGGGGTCCCAAATCAGCCTGCACTTTCTGTAAAGCTATAAGCAGCTCTTCCTTTTCCTTTCTAGTCTTAACTTCGGCAGCTAAAAGCTCATTCCGTTTCTGTGCTGCTTCCAACGTACGGTCTTTAATAACCAATTCCCATCTGTCATCCATCTAATAAAGACCTCCATGACAACAACCCTGTTTATTTCTGCACAGTATTTTTCTAATTTCCTGTATCTCACTAATATCTCCAGTTCCTTCTACTGGTCATCTACCTGCACTGTCATTAGTCCACTTCCTACATGCCTTTTTTAAATCTAATCCTGTCTTCTTTTCAATGAGCTTTCTAGGGGACCCGCCTTTCGATCCCGACAGTGCACTAGGAGCCTGGCGATCCCCCGAAAATAATCCTTCTAACATTAGGTTTTTTTGGACTCTGGGGGACTGTTTGACTGGCTTGCTGATTGTTTTTTCTCATAGTAAGCAGCAGGATCTCAGCAGAAAATGACTCAGCCTCCCGATGAACCCTGTTCCACCCGCCGTCCGCTCCTGCCCCGGATTACAGCTTCAGGTGACTTCGTGTCCGTTTATTCGCATCAGCAGAATCCTACATCAATACGCCCCGTGGAGTCCGGGATATGGAGGTTTTAACCCTCCTTAGGGTCACCTTAGCAACCCGTTGAGACAAGAGTATAACTAGACAGCGGATGAAAAACTCGACCTCCCGTTTATTTAGACACACATTCTCTAAATACGCTCTTTCACCCCATTCCTCAAATTATTATAGGAGCGTGCCACTCGCCCCTTTCTATTCCACTTCACAGGGGTGACTAGCTAACATTCACACTGTGCCGTTTTCCGTAGGGTCCCAAAGCCACTCTCCGTGAGTCCCTAGAACCCTCCTATGGGTCTGATACAGTATGCTCTCTTATTCTTTATTTTGCATATGCTTTTTTTTCTTTCTATATTCGTATTACTTCCAGCACACCAGTCAAACTAACAGGAATCCCCCAATCTACTCATCGTGACTCCGTTCACCTGCCTGCAAATGCCCGTCAAGTCATGCCTCGTATCGGCTAAGAGGAGGTCAGAGACTCCCCACGCAGGAAACTCCCAAGACAGGCCAGTCCTAACTTTTACCGGAGCTGGACCCAATCCGGCCGGAATCGGCTCCACTATGGTCCTCTGGACGATCCTGCTCGAGGAGTCGTCTGCCGTCTCCTGCCCCACGTTGGGCGCCAAAAACTGTGGACGTAGACTTCAGACTAGACAGCAGGTGTGGTTATAAAGCAGCTTTATTTTGCAGAGTCACAGTGAGAAGAGTTTCAGGAAAGACTTATGTGTGGAATGCTTAGACCTTGAGTCCTTTGCACAAATATTTTTCTGTTTTTCAAAACAAAGCATGCTTTTACATGGTTTAGTAAAGCTTACTTCACAGACATGAATTAGAACAAGGGAATGAAGAGAACATTCGTCTTCCACAGTACTCAGCCAATGGGTTTTCAAAATTTCACAATGACATTTTTAATCACAACTGAAGAAAGCAGTTGCAGGTCACATATAGCCAATCAGTTTTCTTTTTTGCAACTGATTTCCTTCCCCATATTTAATCATCACATTTGGTGATAGCTTTTCCGGTTTACATTTAAATCTTTTGTCAACTAAGACAAATTTCTGCTTTGCATCAGTGCCTCTTGTAAAATAGACATAGATTTTTAAGAATTAATAGAAACCCTTCCTCTGATGCCATATTCTCTGACATTTCATTGCCCATTATTACTCCAAGTCACAGGTTTCCGCCACATCTGCCGCTGTGTCAACATTTATTTATGCTTTTTTTAATTTACGCATTTTAGCATTTTTGACATCATGTGACAGTGTTGTGAGTAGGATGCCTGAGGGTAGCAAAGTTGCCACATGAGACGTCAG
The DNA here is from genome assembly GCF_016835505.1 of Polypterus senegalus. Lineage (NCBI taxonomy): Eukaryota > Metazoa > Chordata > Cladistia > Polypteriformes > Polypteridae > Polypterus > Polypterus senegalus. The sequence continues at coordinate 9,980 of NW_024380215.1, forward strand.
ATTCACATGTGCACTGGTGTCTGGTGCTAAGAGCGCTATTCTATACAAAACAACATGGAGGGAATTTTATTCTTTTTTCCGAATTTTGCAGTGGTAAAGGAACTATGAATGAAAATGACCAAACAATCAACTTGTATTAAAAAATAGTAATTAAACTTAGTAATTAGAAAAGAAAATGATAGTCTTGCACAGAAAATACAAAAAATAATGTTTAGAGAAAATGTGCTTACTTTGCACATTCTCCAGTACTCAAATTAATGTTACGTTTTCTACAGTTGTTCTTGTTTCCTGTCACACCTTAAAACTTATTGTGACTTCCTACCTGGGATGGTTACTGACATACATTCAAGGGTCCCGAGATGGATTGGCACCTCTGAAACACATTAACAGAAAAAAGGATACAAAAACAGACAGATAAGACACAAATTATACAGTTACACTTTTTTATACTGCATGCTAAAAATATTTTAAATGTAAATGTCTAACTGAAAATTGTAAAGAAAAAAATGTGTTTTTTCCCTCAGGCAGGATTGGCTATATTTTTGGTTTGCAACATTTACGAGTGACTGTTACAGAATCACTCACAAAATAGCCTAATTGCAGCATAAAGAACAAGACTATTAAGGGACTTGCTGAAGGTCACCCACTGACTTAATCAATGCTTAACTATTAATTCCGAAGCGTTCCTCATATATGGAATTGATTTATCAGTGATCAGTGGATTTAAACTGACAATCATTATGAGTGTACACTTCATTAAAATAAATCATCACCACCAGCTTAATGGCCTTTTTCCTGGGAATGCTCAGGGGTGAGAACATCTTTTCATATCGTCTGACACCACCTCCAAATAAGTCTTCTTTAGCATCCCTTTAGGCCTCATTCCCTTCATCTACATTTTGGTGTACCATTTCTGCCAGTCATCTTCTACCTTTTGTGCCACAGGCCCAAACCACGATGGTTAAATTCTCCTCAATACAACTTCTAGAGTATTCATGTTTCACTTACTGTGTAGAACAGCCGTCTATCTAATGATTCTTACCTCCATTCTTTCCAGCTATGTTTGATGTTCTGCTTTCATCAGTGATGTGAATTGCAAATAATTATATTATTGAAAACTGTAAGATTAATAGTTGAAATCATACTGTATGATCGTTCTAGCCAACTCTGAGTACTCTGTTATTTGTTGCTCTACAATATGTGCAATACAAAAGGCATAAAGCACTCAGATTAATTTTAATCTGTTGATTATAACGTAAAAAAGAAATCTGCTTGTTTGTTGATGTAAATATTGTTAATTGTGTATTTTATACACCAATAGTCCCCATTTCCAAATACTGCACGTTCAAGATTTGCCATAGCTTTTCGGGTGTGTTAAAGGACACTACCATATGTCAAGAAGTTTGTTGGTTGAGCAACAGCTGTCAACATTCAAGTGCATGTATATTTTAACATGCCATAAAAAGTAACAAAACCCGAAGTAATGTTCAGTAATTAGTTTTTATTCTTCAAATGTCCCTCTTCTTTAACATAACTTTTACCTCGCTCTCCTGATAAGGTGACAAATACCATTTATATAACATAAAATCCATTTACATATCTTCTCGGTTTCTAATTTTGTTTGCTAAATGTCTTGATACGGCCTGGAATTTAAGTGTTGTCTCATTAAATCTGTACCATGTACATTAGAGCAAGGTTCATATTACTAATTTAACTTGTAATTTCAATTAACACATAATGAGCTATGTCAAGATTTTGATGCTTGAACTTATGAATCAGTCAGTGAGCTTTTCATATCACTATTCCCATCTGAAATCTCCCTGCCTATCCACATCATGAAATCAGACTAATTTTGCTTATTACACTTGAGGACTCTGTGACATTTCCTAAAGCACCCTTGAACTTTACTGTCATGATTAATAATGCCATAAAACACCTTGATATAATAATTCATGCACAACTCATCACAGCCTATGAATTATATTATTTTTTCGTCTGTTCATATAGAGTTTTTTAATTATCTCTTTATATTTGCAGCCAAAAGCAAATTTTTTTATTAATGTTGACATTTTTAGCACCAGTGTGTCTCTTAGAATTGTCAAAGTGCCTTCAGTTGTTACTTAATACTTTTCACTTCTAGTGTTCAAATGTTGCTTGTAACCCACTTTTATTATTCATCAAACTATTTACTTGACAAATACAGTGCCTTCATTTTTCACGACAAAATAATCTAAAAAAAATCTTTAAGTGTATAGAAATATGTGTTATTTCATTGTTCTATCTGCTTTGTTAGGTAATTCTGAATTCCTTGTAATACCACTTTAGTAGCTGCCAATTTTCTGAACATGAGAATGATTTATTGGCACAGTTAATTCAATTCTTTGTACACTATTAATATATAAATTAGTATTTTTCATTCTTTTTTTTTATTTTTTTTATTTTAGTAATTTTATTGGAATCCATACAAAGCAATCAAGTTTTTACAAAAAGAAAAATTAAGTTAAGAACAGATCGATCCCCACCCCTGAGAGAGAGAGCAAGCTAAATGGTGTAAAATTTAAGGCTTGTAAACATACCTAAATTAATAAATTCTCTGTGCTTCATGAACTTATTTTAAAATATTACTGATTAGATCCTGCCATGTTTTGAAAAAAGTCTGTACGGATCCTCTGAGTATTTGATTTTTTCAATTTCAAATTATATAACACATCGGTTTCCCACTGACTTAAAAGAGGAGAGTTTGGGTTCTTCCAGTTTATCAGAATAAGTCTACGTGCCAAAAGTGTAGTGAATGCAATCACAATTAGTTTGTCTTTCTCCACTTTAAGCCCCTCTGGAAGAACCCCAAACACAGCTGTTAATGGGTTAGGAGGGATTGTGAGTCCAAGGCTATCTGAAAGGTAATTAAAAAATTTTGTCCAGAATAATGTTAATTTGGTGCAGGCCCAGAACATGTGACCTGTTGAGGCTGGGGCTTGGTTGCAACGTTTGCAGGTTAGATCATGCCCTGGAAACATTTTGGAGAGTTTTAGTCGATACAGATGTGCTCGATATATAATTTTGAGTTGTATAATTGTATGCTTTGCGCATATGGAGCTCGAGTGAATTCTCTGCATTGCTACTTTCCACTCCTTTTATGATATACTAGCAGAATACCCGCGCTTCACAGCGGAGAAGTAGTGTTTTAAAGAAGGTACGAAAAAGAAAATGAAAAGTTTTAAAAATAACGTAACATGATTGTTAATGTAATTGTTTTTTCATTGATATGAGTGTTGTTCTCATATCTATCTATCTATCTATCTATCTATGTTGTTCTCATATTTATCTATATATATATACATCTATCTATATATATATCACTATCTATCTATATATATATATATCTCTATCTATCTATCTATCTATCTATCTATATATATATTGTGAAGGACAGCCGGGTCCCATGCCCGGTAGGGACGCCTCTGCTGCTTATGTTCCGGGGGAGCCGCCATGGGAAGTCCAATACCTCCCCCGGGACGCTTGGTGGCAGCCTCCCTGGCCGCCGGTGACTCCCCAACCACCCGCAGGGCTCCATGGGAGATGGAGTCCTCCACAGCTTGGTTGGGGCCCGGCGTGGCGCTAGGGGAGCTGCCTGCTTCCCACAGCCCGGCTGGACGAGCTTTCAGCCCCACCCGGAGGTGCAATCGGGACCAGGTGGTTAATCACCTGGAATGCTTCCGGGTGGGCTATAAAAGGGCCCAGCCACCACCACTCGGGCGAGCCAGAGTTGGGAGGAAGAAGGAGACGAAGCTTGCCTGGGAGGAGTGGTGGAGAATTGTGAGTTTGTGCTTTGGGACTGTGTTTGGGACTGTGTTGGGCCTGTGGGACACGGGAAGGCGTGTGCCCACAGCTGAAGAAAATAAAACCTGTGTGTTGTTGTACACGTTGCCTCTGCGTGGTCTGTGCCGGGTCGGGCGCTATATAGCTTTCACAATATATATATATATATATACATATATATATATATATATATAGCAAAATACCCGCTTGGCAGCGGAGAAGTAGTGTGTTAAAGAAGGAAAGAGAAAGAAAAAGAAACATTTTGAAAATAACGTAACATGATTGTCAATGTAATTGTTTTGTCACTGTTATGAGTGTCGCTGTGATATATATATATAGCAAAATACCGCAGCAGCTATGTCATGTGTTAAAGAAGTTATGAAAAGAAAAGGAAACATTTTAAAAATAATGTAACATGATTGTCAAAGTAATTGTTTTGTGTATTTGGTGGCAGCGTCACAAAGTTGTTTTCGGTAGCTGCATCAGAAAATGTACCACGACGTCTGACACGCCTCCTTTTTACTGTTTTCTCACAGCTTGGATTGCTGCTGTCATATATATATACACACACACATACACACACACACATACACACATACATACATATATATATAACTAGCAAAATACCAGCAAGCTTCGCAGCGGAGAAGTAGTGTGTTAAAGAAGCAATGAAAAGAAAAGGAAACATTTTGAAAATAACGTAACCTGATTGTCAATGTAATTGTTTTGTCACTGTTGTGAGTGATGAGTGTTGTTGTCATATATATATATATATATATATATTATATATATATTTACACACACACACATAAACATATATATATATACATATCTATACATATACACATATATACATACATATATATCTACATATATACACACACATATATACACACATATACATACATACACACACATATATACACACAAATACATATATATATATATTGTGAAGGACCGAGGAGACAGCAATAAGGGTTGGGGTTTCCGGCCCCGTATATTGTACAGAAACTTTTGCACAGAAAAATAAAAAGGGTCAAAAGCACAAACTAAAGAGTTCATAACGCGCGACTCCTGGCGCCGCGCCATTTTATTGGGGTGGAGCCAGAAGTGGAGGAATGCTGGGAAGGACCGCAAGGGAGGATGGGAAGGATGACGTCAGGGCAAGATGGCGGAGGAAGGGCGGAAGTATCGCACTGCGGTCAATCCAAGCCTATGGTGCAGGAAGGTCTTTCTTTCTGAGGAAGCAGAGGGAGAAAGTTAATACCCCGCCATTCCCTGGCGCGAATGGTTTCCCAGGTGCTATCGAATCAATCCGCGGCCTCCTACTCGCGCGTGCGTGACACGATCCCCCCCTTAGCCCAGGACCGTCAGGTCGGGCGGACCTAACCGAGAGGTCGTGAATACGAGAGAGGGCATCGGCATTGGCCTGAAGGGTGCCCGCCGATAAGTGACAGTGAACTTATACGGCTGTAAGTCCAGGAACCACCTGGTGACCCGCGGATTCGACTCTTTGTGTAGGGACATCCACTGAAGTGCAGCGTGATCAGTCACCAGAGCGATTCGCGACCCAGCAGGTAGTAACGGAGGTGGGTCACTGCCCACTTAATGGCCAAGGCCTCCCTCTCCACCGCGCGTGCCGGTCTCCCGGTCCATCAGTTTCCGGCTAAGGTACATCACAGGGTGCTCGACACCATCGACGCTTTGGCTCAGCACGGCACCCAGGCCTGTGTCCGGCGTCGGTCTGGAGAATAAGCGGAGCCCAAAATCGGCGTCCGTAACACAGGTGCCGACGTTAGGGCCTTCTTTAGGTCACTGAACGCGTGTTCTGCTTTGTCGGTCCACACCACGTATAGGGGAGCGCCCTTTTTTGTCAGGTCAGTCAAGGGTGCTGCTCTTTCGGAGAAACGGGAACAAACCGGCGGTAGTAACCGCAAGCCCCAAGAAAGCCTGCACCTGTTTCTTGGTATTCGGACGGGCCATTCTAAGATGTCTTTAACTTTGGAGCTCTGTGGCGCACCTGTCCTTGTCCCACGAGGTAGCCTAAATATTTGGCCTCCTTTAATCCAAAAACACTTCCGGGGTTTATGCGGAGGCGGCTTTAGCCAGTGTTAGGAGGACAGCTGCGACCTGCAGTAGATGCTCCTCCCAGGTGCGGAATAGATGACAACGTCATCCAGGTAGGCGGCACTATAGGACTGGTGGGGCTTCAGCACTCTGTCTACCAGGCGTTGGAAGGTCGCCGGGCCCCGTGCAGCCCAAATGGGAGGACCTTGTACTGCCAGTGCCCGCTAGGGGTGCTAAAGGCCGTTTTTCCTTTGCGGATGCCGTTAAAGGAATTTGCCAATACCCTTTTGTCATGTCAAGGGTAGTCAGATACGAGCCGTACTCCAGCCGCTCAAGGAGGTCGTCAATGCGGGGCATGGGGTAGGCATCGAACTTGGAGATCTGATTCAGACGTCTAAAGTCGTTACAGAACCTCCAGGAGCCGTCTGGCTTGGAGACGAGGACAATAGGGCTGGACCAGGGACTATGGCTCTCTTCAATTATGTCCATGTCCAACATACGTTTCACCTCCAGTTCGACCTCTGCGGCGTTTTGCCTCCGGAGTCTGTAGGGCCTCTCCGGACGATTACCCGGGCTCCGTGACTATATCGTGGGCAATCAGCGGTCCGCCGGGTGACTCGCTCACTACCTCGGGATGGCTCGGAGTGTTTGGGCTAACTCCTGCCGCTGCTTGGGGTCAGCTCTTCGCCGAGGTTAAGGGCAGTTGTGCTTGCGAAAAGGGAGAGTGACCTATGGGAGCTGGGAGCTCCTCTCTATCTCCAGGGCTTTAACAGGTTGACATGATAGATCCTCTCACTCGGTCGACGCATTGGGCTGTTTCACCAAATAGTCGACGCAGTCCTTTCTCTCCTTAACCTCGTAAGGCCCTTGCCAGTGAGCGAGCAGCTTCGAAAGTGGGAGGTCGGGCGAGCACCATAACTTCGGTCCCCGGGCGGAACTCCCTGAGGACGGAGTTGCGGTTGTAACACCGGGCCTGCGCTGCTTGGCGCACGAGTCACGTGCTCTTTTAGGAGGGGCCTGATCTTTGTGAGTCGGTCGCGCAGTTGCGCTACGGACTCCAAAATGTTAGAGGAGGGAAGAGCCTCGGCCTCCCAGCCTTCTTTTAGGATGTCGAGGATTCCCCGGGGTTGTCGCCCGTATAGCAATTCAAATGGGGAGAAGCCTGTAGAGGCCTGGGGTACCTCCCGGTAGGCAAAAAGCACGAGCGGGAGGAGCTGGTCCCAGTTCCTGCCGTCCGCTGACTACCTTGCGGAGCATCTGCTTAAGCGTCTGATTAAACCGTTCGACCAACCCGTCAGTTTGCGGGTGATAGACCGACGCTTTCAGGTGCTTTATCTGCAGTAATTTGGCTACCTCCTTGAACGTATCCGAAGTGAAGGGCGTACCCTGGTCCGTGAGGACCTCCTTGGGTATGCCCACGCGTGAAAACAAATTAACCAGTTCCCGTGCGATGCTTTTAGTATTAGCGGGCGCAGGGGAACCGCCTCTGGGTACCGGGTGGCATAGTCCACCATGACTAGGATATACTTGTGGCCACGGGTTGAGGGCTCCAGGGTCCCACCAAATCGACCCCTATCCTTTCAAAGGGATGTCCACGAGGGGAATAGGGACTAGAGGAGCACGGTCCCTCCTAGGAATCTGGCGGGTCTGGCACTCCGGACAGGATTGACAGAACCGCGGACCTCCTCATTGATCCCAGGCCAGTAAAAGCGGAGCTTAATCCTCTCCAGTGTTTTTCGCCCCAGGTGGGCCTAGGAGGTGAGCATGTGCCAACTCGCATATCTCCCGCCGGAAGGTACGCGGAATTAGCAACAACTTCCGCACCTCGCCCTCATGGGTAGCCACCGGTACAACAGATCATTCTCAAGGACAAAGAAGGGTTCCCGCGGTGTGGATCCGTCCGCTGTTGAGCTGTTAGGCAGAACGACGCATTCCGGCAAAGCGCTGGGAGCCATCATGCCACTGCGCCCTCTTAAAGGAGGCCGGCGTGGACCGAAATTGATGGTCCAGGCCGCCGAGAGGGTCTTGGGGCCTGGGCCGGGAAGAGTTCCTGGCTAGTCCCTTCTCCGGCGGAATCTTCCGGGTCAAGGTCCGTAGCCACGGAACGGTCCCCCGAGACACCAGCGCCCATAGGGCCTGCCCTTGTGCACGGCGTGGAGGCCGCGGAGAGGTGCCTTTTCCCCTCATAACAAGATCCAACGAGGCCCGGGGCGCGAATGGCTTACCGCTGATTCTTTTAGACCAGTCTTGTCCCAAAATCACTGGGAAGGGGGGGTCAGGTAACACAGCGACCGTCATTTGGGTTGGTTCCCCCTTCCAGGTGACATAGCAGTGAGCGGAACGATATGACCTAGTCCCCCCATGCACACAAGTGACCAACAAATGCTGTTTTAACCACTGTTGCGGTAAGACAAAGCGGCGAGCAACAATGGTAATGTTGCTGCGGAATCAAACAAAGCCACCACGGCGTGCCCATTTAGCAACACCACTCCCGATTGGACTCGCCAAGGGATGCGGCGGGGTACAATACCTCTCCGACGACGTCCAGGTGCAGTCCATAGGCTCCGGGCGGTGTGATGGGGGCAGGTTGGTAGCAGGTGACCGGTCTCGCCACACTTGAAACAGCGCGGCGGTCCCGCCTTCTCTCTGGGTCTCGGCGGCGCTTCCGCAGCGCGTCGAGACGCCGCGGGCCGCCCGTCCCTGCGGTTCCCCGAGCAGGCTTTTCTGACCCCCAAGTCGGAGGACCGCCAACTGACGCTCCAGGACGCCGAGGAGGCCCGACATGTTCTGTAGGCGTGTCCCCGACCTGCTGGGCGAGGGAACTGGGCATTGCATTGACCAGGCCTTCACAGGCCACCCGCCGACCACTTTCCGCCCGCCGGGTCCCTCTGGCCGTAGCCAGCGCCCATCTTGCCCCAGAACTCAACGCCTGGGCGCGAAGGGCTTTTCAGGGTCAAAGACCCAGTTCCGCCATTCGGCCGCCTGCTGGCCCGGGCTAATGCCGTAGCGGGCCAGTATTTCGGGCTTGAGGAGGTCGTAATTAGCGCCTCCTCCTCAGGGAGGTCATAATAGGCCGCAGCGCTGGTCCTTCAGGTATGGCGCCAGGATGGACGCCCACTGACCGCTGCCACTCGCTCCGGGTGGCCGCCCTCTCAAACATGCCCAGGTAGGCATCGACGCCCTCCGAAGGGCCCATCGGACTAAAGGATGAGGCGGCTGCCTGGGCGGGTCTGGTCTCGCCCGCTGGGCTTCCACTAACCTGGCCTCGTGGCCTCCAGCTCCCGGTGGTGGCGGCTTGCAGCTGCAGCGCCTGGAGCTGGTCATTCATCGCTGCAGCACGTGTTGAGGTCCTGTCCCTCCGTCATTCCGGGATCTCTGTATCCTGCCGACTACGCCACTTGTAAAGGACCGAGGAGACAGCAAGGGTTGGGGTTTCCGCCCCGTATATTGTACAGAAACTTTTGCACAGAAAAAAAAAGGTCAAAAACATAAACTAAACAGTTCATAGCGACGCCGACTCCTGGCGCCGCGCCATTTTATTGGGGAGGAGCCGAAGTGGAGGAATGCTGGGAAGGACCGCAAGGGAGGATGGGAAGGATGACGCCAGGGCAAGATGGCGGAGGAAGGGCGGAAGTATCGCACTGCGGTCAATCCAGCCTATGGTGCAGGAAGGTCTTTCTTTCTATGAGGAAGCAGAGGGAGAAAGTTAATACCCGCCATTCCCTGGCGCTAATGGTTTCCCAGGTGCTATCGAATCAATCCGCGGCCTCCTACTCGCGCGCGTGACAATATATATATACATACATACACACACACATATTTAAACATATATATACATATACATACATATCTACATATATACACACACAGCTATTTCAGATCAGTGCAATACGCTGTTTGTTAAACGGTTGACTCCGCTCTTACGTGCAATAACAAATCAAATCATTCAGTTGTCTTTGCTCATATGTCATTTTAGAGCTGGACGCCTGGCATCTTTTTGGCCACAAGTTCGTTTCTGTTTGGTGTGAGGTTCTGTGTTGTGGAGATTCTCAGGATGGATTGCAGGTGCTCATCAGTGAGGCGACTCCTGTGTGCTGTTTTGTTAGTCTTTATCACTGAGAAGAGCTTCTCACACAGATATGTGCTACCAAACATGCACAAGGTTCGAGCCGCTGGTAGACGGACTTTTTTTGTTCTTCAAAATCACCAAAGCGCCGTGCAAACTCAGTGCGCAATAACTCTAGTAAGCGGTAAGTGTTCGCAAGGCAGCTGAAGCGCTGCATTATGGGATCTGTAGTTTATTGTGTTACCAGCGCTTCATATACCCGGCTTTAATAACAATAATACAGTATATAAAATGATCTCGGCCGGATATAATTACACGCCGGGCGGATGTGGCCCGGCCCTTGAGTTTGACACATATGGACTAAATAGAACTTGAAAAGATATATTTTTCAAATGTGATCGCGCAATTCAGATAGAGTTGACGCAGACTACAGCCTGCATGCCTCAATGAGTCATCCTCCTCGCTCTTACTTTTTACCGTTCATCTAATGAATACACTGAGTATGGCTTTACCAAAACAATCACTGATGGCGAATAAAGTATCCATTATTCGAGTATGTAAGCGGATATATATATATATACATATATATATACCAGCGTATAGCAGCGAGAAGTAGTGTGTTAAAAAGGTAGAAAAAGAAAAGGGAACATTTTAAAAATAACGTAACATGACTGTCAATATACAGTATTTGTTTTGTGAGTGTTACTGAGTGTTGCTGTCATCAAGGATTTGATTATCATTATTTCTTTCAATCAGGTTTGTATTTGTAGGATGTGTTGTGTTCAAGTTACATTCCGTGTTTGTCAATCGCTGTAAAGATGACAGGTTTCATTCATCGATTCGTTTCTTAGTGCATCAATAAACAGCTCGTCTTCTTCTTTATCTGAGACCTGACACACTGCATGCACGGGTTTTTTACACTGTCTTCCTTTAGCGGGACATTGACTTTTTCCACCGTGTGCTTTGTTTCCACAGTAGCTGCATTTATGAATATGCTTATCAGACGCTTCATATTTTTGCTGCCTTTTCAATTGTGTAATTCGGTTTTGTTCAGCTCTTTGGAACTGTTGCTTTTATCTGTGCACTGCGCCAGTTCACGCGGAGCCACTCGTGTACATGCATCGAAGGTTCCCAGCTGTGCTGGTGCCATCTCGTGCTATGTCCATGGCTGTATTTAATGTTACCTTAGTCCTGGCACTTAAAACTTTCTCTCGCAGTTTCACTGAGTTTGTGTCAAACACCACCCTGACCATCTCATCTTCCTCTCCATAAGCACAATCCTTCACCCGTGAATATTTACCCGTGGCAGTTTGCTATTGGATTGCCGCTGACGG
>NW_024380216.1:0-17467 GCF_016835505.1 Polypterus senegalus
GGGGGGGGGATCCACATAGGTGCCCGTCTTGGGGGTTTTAACATGGCCCAGCCACCCTGAACCTGAATTACTCTAAAAGATTTGAGAATTTTATGGGCAGTTCTTGGGATAGGTGTTAAAGATTCATTTACTCAGACAACACTAAAAGACATAGAATATGTAATAATTTTTGAATTTTACCCCTACTCCAAAAAAAGTAATTAAAATTTTAAAATGAATATTACTATTTTCCAGTTTGAATACTTTAAATAATGTTGTAGGCAAACCATTGAAAAAAGCCCAAACACGAGCTTTAAAACGAATTTTAACAGCATAAAAAACCTATTTTTTGAAATTTTCTTCTCATTTTTGAAAAAAGAAACATTTTAAGTGAAAAAGAAATTTACTAGCAGGTGTTTTTTCTTTAACAGTATTAAAAATTAAAGAAAGGTTTGTTTAAAAATTGGGAATTTTTTTGAACAGTGCAAAATTTTTTATTGCTTATTGAAAACGAAATTTGAAAATTAGGGCTCTGTGGGCCCTAAATATGTACAGTATGTTTTTTACTGCATGTAAGGGGCCCGAAACATGACCCCAAAAATATTAATTACAAAAAAATGATAATACAGTATGTAAAACCCTTTTTGATTAAAGATCCTCCCAAAAAATTATTTTTCCCCAGATCTGTATCTATCCTTGTTTACAGGTTTATACATTTTGCCCTGTTGCATAACCGGGTTTCACCCAAAGGGATTTTTTTAAAAAAATATTCACCCCAAAATTTTTGGATGGAAATGAAATTATCGATAAAAATTGTACATTGACATAATATTTTTCCGTTTAATTTTCCCATAAATTCCCCGAATTCAGATGCCCAAAAGCACTGGAAACACTTTTGTCGGAAAAGGGCTTTAACAAAATAAATGTGTCCTGAAAATTTTCCACGCAATAAAACGAGAATAGGGAGGGTTTGCATGGGCCGATGAAAATATTTTCGTGATGAGCCCCCCAGAGCGGATAGGCTGGGACGCCTGTACAAAGGGGGCCTGAACCCTCCACATCAAGAGCCTGGGGGGCTCTCAGGATTCAAATAAAAAAAAGGGGAAATTTATTGTCCAATCAAAATATTTAAAATTTGTTCATTATTAAACTTTTTTTCTTATTATTAAATGGCAGATGTTTTAGCATATTAGAAATTCTCTCAAATTTTAATTTTATTTTTTTTTTTGTTTAAAACGCGTTATTTTGTTTTAATTCAAATTTCAGTTTTAATTTAAAATCCCTTTAAAGGGGAAGCAGGTTACAGTACTAATTCAGTTGTTATCGCACTGAAAGGGATGTTGGTGGGGGGCCCTTCCCAGACCCGATGCTGCAAACACAGCTGCATCTTTTGATTTCCCGGGGTGAAGCAAATGTCTCGTTCTACCGCCCCAAAAAGGCCTAGAGAACAATAGATGGCCCCCCTTTTGCAATTAATGTAACCCGGGTACTTCCGCAAAATGGGAGCCCCATAAAAGACGGTAAATCGGGGGAAAGTAAAGGAAAGGTTTAGCAATTTCATTGGCCTCCCCGTCAGAAGTCGAAAAACCCCACTTTAAATTTTTTCAATAGCGTGCAAAAATATACAATCGATGGGGGGAGTTTACAACCCCAATGTTTCCCCAACTATTATTTCGCGCGGTTCCAGCTTGAAAGGGCGATGGAACCGCTTTTTTTGGAAACCCGTGGTCGGTGACATCCTTGAGGAGAAATCAGGACTGTTTCCACAAAAACCCCAAACGGGGGCCGGTCATTAAAAAATGTTGCAGCCAGAGATTTTCTGAAAGGTTTTCCCACCACCTCCTCCCAGAAGGTCTTTTTCCCCTTGTCCTCCCATACCGGGGTTTTTGACGGGGGTCTTTTTTAGCTCGGGGGCTATCAGACAAGCAACGCTTTTTCTGCGTCATCTTGGGTATTATGACAATTCCAATTTTTTTGGGAAAATGAAATAACATGCTGGCAAATTTCAAAACTGTCTGAAAAAATCTCCATTTTTTTTAGTGGAGGGGTTGTAAATTTGGGAAAAAAAAAGGTGATAATTTCAAAAAAAAAATTTGATGGAAACGGCTCAACGATTTTTGGATACAATAAAAAATTTCAAAATTCGTTTGGGGGGGATGCGCCCTCACGCACACCATTTTATCGATAAAAGCCAGTTGGGTGGGAAAAGGCTGGGGGAAAACAAAATTAGACATTTTTTCGTATATTCTGCTTGTCGATAACAAACGCCCAAAAACTGGATGGCTTTGGGTAGTAATTGTGTGATTAAGTTAACCCCTATCTCATCTTCATTTTTTGTGTAATTGTGCTTTCAAGAAAATTTACCGTCTCCAGGGAAACATTGCAAATAAAATAATGAACATTTAAAATTTCATTTTTCGGGTTTTTATTTATTACATAGACAATCCTGCCTTCCCTGGGAAAACGGGTTCAAATTTACAGGGGGGCCCTTTTTCTATATTTTTAAAAAAACCTGCAAGGTTTACATTCAAAAGAAAATAAAAGCAAGTTGGACTCCTTATTAAACATCTTTTCCTTTATTACAAAACTAGGGGTCTCTTTTACTATTCAAAAGTGTGTTTACTTACCCTGGCAACAAAACCCATATTAGACAGATACACAGCACATTATTTTTCCCAAGGGGGAAATAATTACTAAATAAATAAGTTACATAAGTAATATAAAAGATTATGCCATCCCCTATCAAATACACTCCAGAATTACTAAAAATAAACAAAAGTGTTTAACTTGCCCAGAAATAAAAAAGAGCAGTTGCGTTCACACTAAGGCATTATACAGGCTTATTGCTATGGGTTAAAGGGAAACTCGGCAACTTTTCTGGACATACTTCTGATAATTTATTGGCTAAAAGTACTTAATGATAGTGTCAGAGAGAGGATGTTCGCATTGTTCATAATGGTCATCAGTTTAGTTTTCATTTTCTCTTGTACTACTACCAGTGGATCAAGAGTGTGTCCTATAACTGTGCCACTACCCCATTGAAGAACTGCAGTCTCTTAAGTCTCCTGCACTCTCGAATATACTGTAGTTACTCTGTGTTATGAGATCAGCCTAGTCTGCCTTTGATGCTGACCCACAAGTACTTGTAGCAGTACACCACCTTCATACATGCTTTTTATAACACTTTTAGCACTTTTCCCAACTTCTGTTGTTTAAATGTGCTTTATAAATAAAATTGCCTTGACTTGACATTGTAGTGGCTAAAGGGTTCTTTGGTTAGATGAAAGTCAGTAACCAGTTCTTTGGTTTTGCTGATGTTAAGTGCTGACAATTCTTTGCACCAAGAAAAAAAGTTCTGCTACTGGCTTCTATAATCTGTCCATCCCACTTATCAATACTTCTCCAAACTTGCAGATCCTCTGAGAATTCCTGCAAGTGACATGACCTGTTATGTTCATAGTCTGAAGTGTACAGGGCAGAGAGGAACACAGACAGGACTGTCCCTTGTGGTGCTCCAGTGTTGCTCACATGCTTATCAGAAATACTGTCCTTGAGCCTCACAAACTGCAGTCGGCCTGACAGATTGTCTGTTATCCAGTACATTATAGGCAAATTCACCTGTATATTCCTGAGATTACACCTTAACAGACAGGACTCGGTGGTACTTGTCCCAATGGGAATAAGCCTTGAGGAGCAAATAGATAATTGCATCATCCACTAAGAACTCTTTTGCACCTCAATATTTTGATGTTGTCTAAAGTTTTGTTTTTTTTTGTCTTTTTTTATATTGTCAGATTCATTCTCCATATCTCTTCCTTGCACACCTCCCTCACCCTGAAGCAAGTGTGATAATGATTGGCTTTGGTTGTTCTTAATACAAGATTTACTTTAGCCAGTTAAGGTCATCTTGTTACTAAAGAAGAATATAACAGTTTCTGCTCAGTAACATGATTTGTAGAATTGTTATGCTGTAAAAGTCTTGTTTCACATGATGCCATTATGATCAAAATTAATTGCATTCTGTACTGTGCACGTGATTTACACTTCATACCATTCCAAAGAAATATAAATCAGAATGAAATGTAAATCCAAAAAAGTATAAATCAGAATAATGTATTTATGTAGTAAACACATAAATTAAGAAATAAGTAATTTTCTTATGTGCAGCCAAATTAAATAAATCAAATATATTATTCAGATGAAACATAGAGTATTAGAGACAGAATGATCTCTTTATAATTGACCAATGTAGTATGACAAATTAAATTAATATTTAGTAATTTCTCTGAAAATGTTTTAATCATCTAACAAGGGTAAATTATCTACCATGGAAATATGTTGTTGGAATATTGGCACATGATTATGATAGCTTAAAATCATTAATTTAAAATACATTTTAGTGATTTATTATTTATAGTATATTTAGATATTTTGATCCGTTTCTGTAGTATTCTGAAATCGTGTATATATACGTATATATTCTATAATTGCATTTATACCTCTCTTAATTTACCTTTATTCATATATTCTCAAATGAGCTTAATCCATATCAGGGCCATGATGGTTGTATCCTCAATTATGCACTGTGTAGGAACCAGCTCTGGACAGAGCACCAGTTCATTGTGGGAACTACTAACAAACAGACTGTTACTTACACAGATAGACGATTTTAATTGTCAATTAAACCAATAAGTAAAAAGGGAAGTTAAACACCCAGACAAAGATAAAATACACACTCTCCACAGATTGACTGTGACTAGGCACAGGATTCAGACCCAGAATGCTTGATCTATGAAGCAGGAGCACTAATCACTGCATCACCAGATATCAATGTCCTCAAAATAAATTTGTTGTCACATCAGTATTTTGTAACTGCATGCTAACTCTTGTTCAAGCAAGTTTATTTCTTACAAAATAATTCAACTTTAGTATCAAATTACTGTATAGTAACACTGATTTAAAAACAAATTTCTTAAAATGAAACAGACACAAGGGAATACAGTGCAAGTCATCTGATCATTTGTGACATGTATACATTTCAACATAGCAAGTATTTTTCATGTATTGGTTTAACATGTTTGAGAATGTTATATTAAATATTCTATAGTCTTTTATAATTCACAGCAGAAGGTTTTAAATTTTATTTTATTTAGTTTTTAATATTATTTTTATGTATTTTTATTAAAAAGAAAAAGAAATTGTCAAACCAGCTTAAATGCCAATCAGCGCTAGGTAAAAAGCCTGACTTGACACCATTGGGTCCCGGTGGGAAACAGCCTAATAGGGGCATCAATTGCAAGGCACACTTATGCACTCATACCCTCTAATACTCACATAGGGCCAATTTGTAATCACCAACCCAACCAAACGCAGTTTTGAGGTATGGAGCAAGCAGAGTACCTATAAGAATTCCCACAGATGTGGAGAAAACATGGTTTGACAGAAACAACTAAGTTTAGGATTTGATCCAGGCGTTGGATCTATGAGGTGACAGAGCTATTCACCATGTCACCATTCTGTCCTTCATTAGTACATTATATTTAAGTAAAGATAAAATAAACTTGGGTGAAGGATTTTCCTGACAAAGTGCATTATTTAACTATCAGATGTATCTGTAACTTGTCTTCATTTTATAGACTGAACTGGTTAACTGCACTTCTGTTGTCCTTATTCATTACATTCAAATAGGAAGCAAATGAATAGTCTCTAATTTTAGGAATTGTGCATAGTAAATATGAAAATGTTACAAAATGGGAAAACATTTTAATACACAGATCTAAGAGACTTTTAATATTTTTTAAATAATAATAATACATTGTATTTATATAGCATCATTCCCATGCTCAAGGCACTTCACAAAGTCTTAGAAACAAAACCCAGCAGGGTATATTTAACATTGGATATGTTTTTCTGAATAGAACAATGAAACGGATAACAAAGCATTAAACAGAATAAAGGACAGTAAGCCAAAGTAAATACTAAATTCAATACTAAAAGAAAAACCTAACAAAATAACTTATTTGTGATATAACAGACACAAAATTATCCTAAGCACCTGGACAGAGAGGTAAACTGAAAGAAAGGGCAGAATGTTAAGTTACCCATAGAGTGCAGGTTACTGTGAGGCACAACAAGATTACCAGAATCAGAGGACCTTAGTAGGCGAACAGGAGCATAGAGATTTAGAAGGTCACTGATGTAGTCCAGTGCAAGGCCATTTAAAGCTTTGTAGGTTATTAATAGAATTTTATATTCAATCCTTATAAGACGGGGAGCCAGTGAAGGCTAAGCAGGATGGGTGTGATGTGCTCACTGTTGCTAGTTTGTGTAAGGACTCTTGAAGCAGAGTTTTGAATCAACTGCAGCTGTGATATTAGATTAGAAGGGCACCTTCCAGCCCATGAAGTTAAATAAATGATGCGGAGTGATAAAAGCATGGACAAGTTTCTCAGCATTAGAAAAGGAGAGAATGACAACACGGGATATGTTTAAATGCGTTATGACTACTCGTCGCTCATTAGTGCCGCTAAGCCTTTATCATTATGTGCATGAGTTCTTAATTGTTTAGTCTGTAGATCACATATAATGTATTTATTTATTTTGTCATTCAACATTCCATTCTCAAGTAGACTTCATCCAGTTTAGGTTACAGGGTGCCTCGAACCTTCCTGCCAGCAAAACAGCACAAAGCAGAAAATAGCCCAGGACCGGATGCCATTCAATTGCACTCAATAACTAAAAACAGGGCCAATTTGGAATCACTAGTTAACATAAACTGCATGTGTTTTGAGATATGGCAGGAAAATCAATGTGGACACAGAGAGAATCTGCAGACTCCACATGGACAACAACCACACATGGAATCCAATAAACTAGACCCATGATGCAGCAGCCATAATTACTACACCAACTTGTTGTCCATCTGTCCTTTAAATTGTAAGAAAATGCATTAAATACCACTTTTTATTTGAGCACAGGATCTGTTAATGACTCAGGTAAACTGTAGCTTTATCAGACAGATACATGATGTTTGATCTGCATAACTCTGAATGAAATAATTCTGCATCATAAATAAACTGAATCTTATGTTATACATTTCTAAAGACATTTGTTGGCTTCACTTTGCTGGTTATTGAAGTAAATCTGACCAGTGTATTTATAGCCTGGCAATATACAGTATGTGTGGTTTTCTTTTTTTTACTTAATCATTTTACTCTGATATTTAAATTTATGTAGCATCTGTGGATAAACAGTATCCGAATTAAGAACTCTTGTATTCCCAGAGCTATAATAATTTTGAATTACTGGTATGTTACTTATAGGAATGCTTCTAAATGCTAAATTCTTACTTTGTGTACTGTTAAAAGGAATTATTCTTCTTTCTACTAATCCTGAGTGTGTATATACAGTATATGATAACAGTGGTTGTCAGTTGTTCCATTTTTGTGTATTTTATTTGGATTTGTGTAGCAATGCCTTATGTGTTTGAAACTTTGCTTGCAAACAAGTGTTCCCCTGGGATAATAAAGTCTACCTAACCTAATTACTGTATATGCTGAAATAGGAAAACTGAACATTTCCCCCTTTTGATTCTATTTGTTTAAATGTGTCAGTGTTTAGAACATGATGTATAGAAATCAAAACTTATGAAAGCTAAAGTTTACTTGGGATTAGATCTTCATATTGATTTAATATTAACAAATATTGACATTGATGTAAGAGAAATAACTTTAAGTAACATTTTTGAAATTAGCAAATAAGAATGATCTTTAACATTTCATTCAGAATATTAACACTTCTGCTTTCTGCTCACTCTCCAAAATGGACCTTATTTCTTGTAATTTATTTTTTAAACTTACAGAAATATTTGAAAATCAAGTGCTCATCTTCTACGTTTTAATGTAGAAAAGGCAGTGAATGCTGCAAAAATGATTTAAGATTTGTTGTTTCACATATTTGACTTAGTGTAATGCAATTTATAAAATAATAAATTGCATAATTGTTGCAAAGTGTAAGTTATCAATGTTATTTAGAACTGAACATAGAAGAAAGTGACTGTGCAGAAACAATCAATTGCTACACTCTTTTAACCCATTCACACTATATACAGGTTGGAAAGACTGTATTCTGTAGAAGCATATTCCAAATTGTCTTGTGTATTTTCATTTTTTTTTTAATTCAAAGAAAGCTCAACAACAAAATTTTTATTTTTGGATGGTACAGTCATTAAGGAAATCTCAAAGAGGATATTGAAGAAAATCATGGAGAAATCTTTTAGCCTTTTGTTAAACTAGCGTACCTGAGCTGCTTTGTCAGTAACAAGTCACTGTATTACATTTAAATGTTGCTTTCATGAAAGTACTTTTAAGAATCTTAATACACTCACTTAAAGGATTATTAGGAACACCATACTAATACGATGTTTGACCCTTTCTGCCTTCAGAACTGCCTTAATTTACGTGGCATTGATTCAACAAGGTGCTGAAAGCATTCTTTAGAAATGTTGGCTCATATTGATAGGATAGCATCTTGCAGTTGATGGAAAATTGTGGGATGCACATCCAGGCACTAAGCTCCCGCTCCACCACATCCCAAAGATGCTCTATTGGGTTGAGATCTGGTGACTGTGGGGCCATTTTAGTACAGTGAACTCATTGTCTTGTTCAGAAACCAATTTGAAATGATTCGAGCTTTGTGACATAGTATTATCCCTGCTAGAAGTAGCCATCAGAGGATGGGTACATGGTGGTCATGAAGGGATGGACATGGTCAGAAACAATGCTCAGGTAGCCTGTGGTATTTAACACTAGAATTAACTAACTGTTTCCACGAAACTGAACTCCGTTAAATCCTTCACAACTCTCCGCCAGTGTCCTTGTCTCTAAATGCGTGATAAAGAAGTGTAGCAGCCAGTTATTCATCTCACAATTTAGAACATGACAAACTTCTTCGCTCCTGCCTTGATTGAGTATCTGGGAGGAAGTGGAGTTTTAGAGTGGAAATAATAGATCGTTATTTGGAACACGTGTATTTGCATATAGCTAAGTTACTGCTTTTACCATTCTGTCCTCTGCATGTCCTGGAGTACAAAAAGAAACAGCATACAGCAACATGCGGGACTGGCAGGAACACTCAATAAAACTGAATAAAAAGAAAATCAAGTGACGGTGAGATATGAAGAAGGCATAGAATGAAAAGTGAATTAAAAAAAAAAAAAGCTAACCTTTACAAGGATCATAAATTGCACCGCTGTTACAGACTGAAATCAAATGTATGCTTTTACTCAAAAATAGTAAGACTAAGAGCAGTTTACTTCTCAAACGATTGGTGCAGGATCGAACTTCACGACCTTTTGATTCCAGGCGAACTGATCCTATTGCACCATTATGGAGGCAGTTTCAATAAAAGGGTGTCAATGTCTCATGTTAAGGCTTTTGTTTCTGCAGTTATATTTTTGAATAAAAGCTAATTGTTGTGTTATATTTGTATTCTTTGTGAAAATGTTTCTTTGATATTTGGACTTGGCTTCATACATTATATAGTTTATGCTACATTTTGTCATCTACTAGTAGAATATAAAAAACGTTTCTGTTTTAAGAATGTGTTTACACAGATTACTGTAGAAACGGAACAGACATGAAATGCATGTGTTCCAAATAATCATCTATTATTTCCACTCTAAAACTCCACTTCACTCCCAGATACTCAATCAAGGCATGAGCTGAGAGAAGTTCGCGCACGTCTAATTGGGGGATGGAATAGCCGACTGCTCCTAGCTTCTCTTTATCAGCACATTTAGAGGACAAAGGACGCTGCGGAGAGGTGTGAAGGGATTTAAGAAGCTTGATTAGGTGGGACCAATTACAAGTTTTTTGTAGGGTCTGGTAATCTAGTTAACGATGCCCAATTGGCACTAAGGGCCTAAGTGTCCAAGAAAACATCCCCCACACCATTACACCACCACCACCAGCCTGCACAGTGGTAACAAGGCATGATGGATCCATGTTCTCATTCTGTTTATGCCAAATTCTGACTCTACCATTTGAATGTCTCAACAGAAATCGAGACTCATCAGACCAGGCAACATTTTTCCAGTCTTCAACTCGCAGCTCGCGAAATTGTAGCCTCTTTTTCCTATTTGTAGTGGAGATGAGTGGTACCTGGTGGGGTCTTCTGTTGTAGCCCATCCGCCTCAAGGTTGTGCGTGTTGTGGCTTCACAAATGCTTTGCTGCATACCTGGTTGTAACAAGTGGTTATTTCAGTCAATGTTGCTCTTCTATCAGCTTGAATCAGTGGCCCATTCTCCTCTGACCTCTAGCATCAACAAGGCATTTTTCATTTTAGCCCACAGGACTGCCGCATACTGGACGTTTTCCCTTTTCACACCATTCGTTGTAAACCCTAGAAATGGTTTTGCGTGAAAATCCCAGTAACTGAGCAGATTGTGAAATACTCAGACCAGCCCCGTCTAGCACCAACAACCATGCCACACTCAAAATTGCTTAAATCACCTTTCTTTCCCATTCTGAAATTCAGTTTGGAGTTCAGGAGATTGTCTTGACCAGGACCACACCCCTAAATGCATTGAAGCAACTGCATGTGATTGGTTGATTAGATAATTGCATTAATGAGAAATTGAACAGGTGTTCCTAATAATCCTTTAAGTGAGTGTAGATTTTCAAGTAAATATTCAATATTTTAAATGACTCTAAAAAGCTGCACGTGACGATTGGTTTTAGTATATGTCAAACTTGTTCCTTTCAATAGAAATTAATAGGTCAGTGTTTGACCAGCCATAACTCTATGATGGCCAAAAAGCATTTTAAAATACCATATACAATAATATTTTCATTATAGTGTTTCTTTATATTCACGTATACATATTGCATTGAATGATCAGCAACTGATATTAAAAGTTATGCATCACATTTATTTTGTCACACTCTTTACATACTTTTACACTTTCATCCAGCTTATTATGTAGATTTTAAAAATTATTTTGTATCATCTAGATATTTTAATGGGTTAATGATTTAAAACGGTGGCCAGCAACAAAAGAATAGGCAGAAATAAAGAGAAAAGCTAAAGATAACAGAAACTGGAAAGCAATTGTTGGCAGCTTTGGATCAAAGATGTACGTTAGAAGAAGAAGAAAACATATCTTTACTTTTTTATGGTTGACTTTTTGCTGTTTTGTTAAAAAATAAAAATAAACTGTGGAACCATGTATATACTTACAGAGCCTACTGTTCATTTTTGGGGAAAAATTGATAACATGATATTTTATGCAGTTATTAGGTCAGTGTTCGTGCAGTCTCTACCTTGAATATGCTAAGTGAAGTGATGTGTATATATAGTAAATAAATAGATTGAAAAAGTAATACTATGAACTTTTGCCAGATTGCAGCCAGCATTGCCTTCTTTTAACCATCTCTTAAATATGAACATCATTGTTCTGTTAAAAAATAATTTAAGCTGTATACAAAAATAAAAGTACTAATAACAAAGCATTGAGCTTTAAGTGTGTAAAGCTTGCCATACTAATATTGTGCTGTGTTTGTTTTTGCACATTAACTTCCCTACGCTGACTCCTGCATGCAGATAACTGGGAGCAAGGTTACGGTGAGTATTTCGATTAATTCCTTTTTCTTTGCAGCATGTCTCACACATTGCATGTTAATCAGAAAAGCACTACTTAAGATAAGCATCAGCGCTTTCATTGGTATTGTGCATTTTAATAAAATAAAAACATATTTTGAGTTAATATATAAACCATACTGAAACTGTATTATTATTATTTGGAAAATTACAGAATATAATTCATATTAACCTTTTGCAAAACTCATTTGATGAGGCAAATACTTTTATTTTAAGAAAAGTATGAAAAAAGGCATAATGACTATTTTAATTTTTATTTGCTTATATGTCTTGCAAGCAGCAATATTTCATACATTAATATTATTTTAAAGCTAAAAATTAAACTGTATTCTAATGTACTGTTTCTGGTTTTATTCACGTTTTACTGTTTTTTGGTTTGACCAGTATTATTGTAATACAATAATAGAGAAATATATTCCTTTTTAATTGTATTTTATATTTTTTGTTTTTTTGCTTGCATTTACTGTATACATTATAGTTACTGATTTTAAGAAGCTCATATTCAAAGGTTTGAAAGTGCAGGCTTTCAGAAGTGGACAAGCTTCAATTTTGATGACTATATTTACAGTATAAATGTGCTAAACCTTATGGTGTGTAAAACATTTTCCACTTAGCTACTGCATTTTTTTTCTTTCTTTTTTTTTTTTTTAACTTGGCAGCAACTAAAATACTCAGTCATGTAATTAATTGTGCTTTTTTATTGTTATTCTGTTTCTACATATTTTATTTACATTTTAAAATTAATTTAACTAATTATATATATATATATATATATATATATATATATTTCTGTACTGTAAACTCATATATTTGGATTACTTGACATCATACATACTGTACATGCATACTGTTCTGTATTTTCTTGAAGTTGACATTTGAGTACTTCTTATACCATAGTATTAGGATAAAGTATTCTAAAAGTACTTGTTTATATTCTGTATTTTAGAAGAATCCAACATTTTTCATAAGTATAGTGTTTATACTTTAAATTGTAAAGTGATGTAATTATGTTAGACAGTGTGCTTTTGATTAATAAATATCAGCTATTATTATTTTGGTTTATATATATATGTACTGTAAATATTTAAATGGTAAGTTTGGTCATTTTCAATTTGAAATTGTACTATGAATCTGTGAAAAAGTACTAGTAATAGTAGTAAAGATTTAAATCTATTAACACGTGGTAGATTAAGATATGCTAAGTAAATTTGTGAAATTTTTAAATAACAAAAATTATAAATAAAGAGAGTGAAGAAATGGTAAAAAAAAATATAATGGGAATACAGGAACCTCAGGATTCAACAATTGTACACAACACCATATCATCTTATTTCACTTTAGTTTAAATCTCTCTGCTTTGACATAACATGTTTATGTATTTACTAGCTGTGTTATCTGGTTTAGTCTGGGAAATAATAATAATAATCATAATACATTTTATTTATATAGCACCTTTCCCATGCTCAAGTCACTTAATTCCCTAGCAAAAGGAGCCTCGGTTATAATGCTGTCAATTAATAAGATGTATTAGTGTGAACTAATTAAGAACTTTTCTGTAACAGCATTTGTGGATTATTTTTTTTTTTTACAAAAGGCAAATATTATGAATTTACGGGAGCCCATTACTCTTAATTCTTCATACATTTTGCCATGAATAAACTTTTGTGCCATAGGTCGTTTTGGCTTTTCCTGGTAATGGCATTGGCTTCTGTTGGTGGTCATTTGGAAAACACAGTTTACGGAAACAATATTCTTTTTAATTCAAAAAAGATAATTTGTAGGAGAATGGAAACTTTGGATATAAATATAATTTCACCCCTGTAGCACATCCTTTAAAATTGTAGGTTCAATCAGGATTTATATGTATGTATATTCTAATACTTTTATATACTTATGTACTTATATATAAAGATGTTGTAAGACTTTATTCTTTACTTTTATTATATTCTATTTGTAAATGTGTTTAGAACTGCACTTAGTGTACTTACTCTGCCTTGGAAAGTTCTGTTCACACCCTTGGCCGTATTTTTTTCGGACCTTGAATGACCTCTATGTTTCCTGGTACAAAACAGGGAACTAGATAAACCCCTATTAAAAAAATGAATAATTTTATTCAATAGCTAAATTGTAAAAAAAAAATTGGGAAAAAAAACCCTCTAATTTGTAAATGAAACTAGCTTGTTTGTTTCTACTACACATCTTTTTGGTTTAGGTTTTTGTTGATGTAAAAGGCAAAATTTTGAACTCATGTAGAACTTTTCACCTTCATAAATATTTTGTCTCATATCATTAAAAAAAGGAGAGAAAAAATATATTTAAATGTTTTGGTGAATTTTTCTGATTCCCAAAAGTAAAGTGTTGGAAGATGCAATTTTTTCCCGTATTCTGTTATTTAAAATCTTTGGTGGATGAGAGTGGGAAAACCTTCAGAAAACTTGGAAATGGTTCATAAATAATAAAACTTTATTTCAAGAACTTTATTTTAATCAAGATCATAGTTTCTATTTACAACATACTATATCCAGGGTTTTCAAACTTTGTAATTTGTACAAATTTTTGTAAAAAGGAATATAGAACAGTGTGCATTGCTTAAACCTGAGCTTTGGCTGGGTTACTGCCTGTGTGGATTTTTCTCTGAATACACAAGTTTTTCTTACATCTAAATATAAGAATGTATTTAGGTGTTTCCATAAATGTCCCTCATGCACTGACAAAGGAATAGTGCTGATTTATTTATTCAGCTAAGCCTTTTCCATTGTGTTAATGTTTGTAAATTAAAAACTGTTCTGTTAAGTGTCAATAAAATGTATATGGCATGACCTTAGATATTGTAAAAAACTTCTAAAGTTTTCTTAAAATCTGTGATGATGTGGTTCAAAAGTGTGATGGTTTGATGTGAATTAACCTTGTACAAAGAAGAAGAGATGGTGGCAGGAATAGATCATGTGAGGAAAAGTATAAACAAAAATCTGTACTATTATAGGGGAAAAGGGTTTACAGAAACCCAGAGATTTATATAAACAGTCCAAATACAAATGACTAAAAGTTAATAATAATTTGAGTCTGAGAAGTAAGATATTTACTCAAGGATTGAAGAGATGTAAATAGTCTTCTAGTGTAAATGCAAAAAGTGGAAGACATTCCAGTAACAGTTGTAGTATAAAATGCTGTAGACACCAAATGTCGAAGTCTGTAATTCTGAGCCTTCAAAGGTAACTGAACAGAATTTAATGAAAATCTTGTTGCATTATAGAAAAAAAACTATAGTTTAACTCCTGAAAAGAAATACATTTACAAGCGCAAGTGTAGGTATGCAGAATTCACAAAGAAGCAGCTTAAACAAATCTAGGTTAGAGAACTTTAAAAAGCAGTATGTTAACGAGGTTGTGGTTAGGGGGGAATTTGTGGGATGAGACTAAAGATACTGTAAATGAAGGAAAGATAAAACATTTCCCAATTAAGATGGGCTAGAACACACTTTGTGATAGGAATGTACCTAGTTGTGTAATTTAAGGAGATCCCGGCCATTTTTAAAAAATGAATGGATTTATAGAATAAACTAGGTACTAGCTAAACACATAAGTTCCATGAACTAAATGATGACAATACTTATTATTCTGTTTTTCAGACTGACTTTCTGGAAATTTAAAAGCAATCATTTAATAGTATTTTTAATCTTGCTTAGACTTTGAAACTTGACATTACTTTTACAAAATCAAATAACAATGTATGATTAAGTGTAATTTGTTTCCATTATATTATCAGTATGACATTTTATTCAGATGAGAGTTTTCATTTTGTAGCCCCAAGTATAAAATGTATTGCTTTATTAAAGGAAAGACTTTTTTGTACATTAATCATAGAATTACAGAAGAAGCTTTTGTTAAGTTTATGTTTTATGATAGCTTTATTGAGTAGAAAAAAACCATGCAATTAAAAAAGCATTTGGGTAAACACCTTTATAGTGTTACTACCCCTATAACCTGAAATAAAGTGACAAATAAACACATCACTTTGAATTGTATGAAACCTTGAAGGGAAAATAGACTATATGATTCACTAGACACATCTATAATATCATGTGCAGTTCTGGCCACTATTCAAAAGTAAGCATAGCTGCACTTTAAGCTCTGCAGAGGAGTGCAGCCAGGTACATCTCGGGACTTGAGGACATCTTACCTGACAGACTCCCAAGACAATTAAACCTGTTTTGTCTTGAGCAGAGGAGACTGCATGGGTACCTAATCCAGGTATTTAAAATTCTCAAAGGCATTGATAAATAGATCAAGCAGATTGTTTTCAACGAGAGTGAATCACAGCTCAAGGACACCATAGAAAAAGCAGGGGAATCACATTTAGTACTGAAACCAGGATCACATCTTTACTCAAACATTGTTATCTAGTAGAATCTAAAACAAACTACTGTGTCATATAGTTGGGAAACAGAAACTTTTAAAAGATATCTGGGTGAGATATTGGATAGCTTTTCATATTAGCTAAAAAAACAAGGTAGATGGACTGAATTGCTTCTCATTTGACAAATTTTATGTTCTTCTGTTCTTATGAAAATAATGCATTGCATCCATAATATCACAATTGCTTTTGGATTTCTCCTCTGAATTCCCACACTACGTAATGATTTATTTAGCTTCATGAACAATTTTTGTGTCCTATAGTCCTTCTATTGACATATTTTAGCAAATGATAAACCAATATATACTTATATTCTACTCTATGTCAGTGGTTCTTTTTCTTTTTTAAAATATTTTAAACAATTGTATAATATTTAATAAAATGAAAAGGGCATTCACATATAAACATGAGAAAGGTAATTGTTTTTATTAGAAATAGGGGGGGATTTGTTTTTAATCGGGTTTTTTGTTTAAAGGAACAAGGTTTTATAAAACTATATTATATATTTTCTTAGAAGAACTGAGTTCCATACTAGTGCCAAAACCAAGATTTTATTTTTAACCCTATGATCAGTAGTGCTGACCAGAAAAATTTGCCAAAGGGTTTTTCACAGTGACTGTGTTTGCGAGGGATCATGTTTGCTTAATATTTTTGGAAATTCTTTTGTGGCCATCTTAGGTGAACATTTTCCCAGCATCCTGTTATGCTTTGCAAGACCATCATGACATCACAGAACTGTAGCAACCATGCTAGAATGCACATGCACCTGTAAGATCATTAAACTATATGCTATAAATATCTTTGAAGTCATGACATGAAAGTACTCTAGGCAAATTTCCATTCCGCATGTGTTTTAAAAAAAAAAAAAAAATTAAGTAAATAATTACTGCCCCTGTAAATTACACCGATCCTGGTGCCCTGCAGCCAACACCTCAAGGATAAATTGCATGCATAATTAACCATATACCCAGCTACCATCTCCAAATAAGCCTTAAAGGAGCCCTTCCTCCCCTCTTCAAATCATAATGAAACCCTGTTTCAATAATAATAGCAAAGGTTTATTACTTTTACAAGGCATGTATTTCTTCTTGATGGAAGAAAAATTCAATAGAAATCTTTCAGCTGTGCTCGAGCAATGACTTCAAACACTGGAATAAGAATCCCACTCTGCCACTTTATGGCATGGTCAGTGTTTTTTATTGAACTCGGGACAATGATCTATGTTTTATTTAATAATACTGAGTCTGTGGCATTTGTTGTATTTTGTTTTAGGCACAGTTGTGCAGTGGTTCACTGATGCTTCAGAGCTCAGATCACATTTTGGCTACAAAACCAGTCCAGCATAAGTTGGCAGATGCTTTCCATCTCTCAAAGACACATAAGAACATTGCACCATTATAATCCATTCAACTAGTA
>NW_024380217.1:0-6808 GCF_016835505.1 Polypterus senegalus
TTTTAATTCTAAAAAAAACAAAAAAAAAAAAAGGGGGAAAAACTAAAAAATAAAAAAGAAGTAATGGGAATGATAAATTTAGTCTGGTAAACCATGGTTTCTCAAGCCCCAACCCCTAACACAGACAGGCCAGCAAGGTGTCTCCTCACTGCTCTCAACAACACTGTACTCTAAGTACCAAATATACAGTCCGTCTTCTACCTTTCTTCTCTTTTTCTTTCACTCCTCCTCCTCCTCCTCTGTCAAGCTTCATACTCTTCCACCCATCTCTGGCTCTCCAAGTGAAGTGTGGTGGCTCCTTTTAAGCAGGCCCTGGGAGAGTTCCAAGTTGCTCATTAATCAGACATGGAATCACTCTCAGGTATGATGAAAGCCCAAAGTAGGGTTCTGCGCCCTCATGGAACCCGACAGGGTTGTGCCAAACTGGAATCCATGGTGCCACAGCCACCCAGGAGGGCTGCCCTCTAATTTCCCACAGGAGGTAGTACCTTGCAGATGCTCTCTCCCAGGCCTTCCATCCAGCTGGGGTCCCGGCTGGGTAATGGTCATGGCGACCCAACACAACTGTTAATACTGACTTTTAAGAAGAAATTAATTGTTTCATTTAGTCATGAATACTAGGAATTAGCAATTTTGTTTTGGACAAAAATGTGAAGATAGAGATTCAGTCTAGAAAAAAGGAGAAAATGGGAATGATTGAATGATATTTTATAAAATCTGAAGAATGGGGAAACGAATAGCCTTCACAGTGTCATGTGAAGAAAATTATAAACATGACATTTTAAACTGGAAATAACAAGAGGAGAGAATTTGGAAGAGTACAAAAAGGGCAGTGAAAGTCTACCCAGCTAGGTATTACTATATTGATTTATTTCTCTCTTATGCACCCCCTTGGCTACGCTTGTCCTAAGGCAGTTTTCTTTCCATAGCCTTAGCTAATGAACACATTGAAACCTCCTGTCTGCCAAGTGCCTCATTGAGAGGAGAAAAGATGAGGAATAAAATGGAAGTGGGGGTGGAAGGAGTAGTAGGGGCTCCAGAAGGACATCTGCACACATTCTTCTGCTTGTTTTTGGGTTATGGTCTCCTCCCTTCTACTTCAGTCTCCTCCTTATTTATATACAAGTCTGTAGGAGAAATGTAAACTATGAAGGCCACTGAGCAGGGAGAATTACTCTGACCTATCCAATTGTTTAGCACAATCTCGACAAAAAAAAATAAATGTAATCTTGAAATGTTTTCTGCTGGCTCCAAGCTCGGAGATTATAAGGAAGTCCTCTTTATAATTTTTGCTTATTTTGACATCTCTTGCCTCACACGTTTGCACATTCTAACAATTCTGGGGGTCTGTCTGGGTATTTGTGTTAGTCATGCTGGATCCCTGAAGTCAAAAGGTCAGGGGAGCCTTCAAAAATTAAACCATCTGAATCTCAAGTTCAACCCAGAGATGGTGTTGAGGATTTTGTCCCCTTTTCTGCTGTATTTAGACCTGGTGATAAATGTTGGCCTATATGTATTTATTCATTGAGCTATTGGGGGAGATATTAAACAGAAATGATGTGATAATGTTCTTGTTTGTCACTGTACAGAATCACTCTGGTTTGCCTCACTGTCAGCTACAGGGCTGGATGTTTAGAGTGCAACTTGTGAAGCAGGCAGGCAAGGTAGTGTAGTGGTTAAGGTTGTGGGTTCAAATCCTGAAAGTGACACTGCCTGTCACTTCACCTGCCTGTACTCTAATTGGAATCAACAAAAGAAACATAGCCAATTATACCTCAGATGTTGTAAGTCACCTTTGAAAGGTATCAGCCAAATAATAAGTAAAACGGTGGCATATGCAAAATCTTGTGCTGCACTCTTATGTCAGCTTTAGCAAACGACAGTCTCAGTTTGTTTAAACTGGTGATTGTGACTTTTGTGATAATTTGTGATGAAAGAAGGCAGTAAAATGGTGATTGTGTTATTTACTAAGTCTTGTTAATGCAGGGTGTGTTATCATGTGTTTGCTGTATTTTGTTTTATTTGAATGCAAAGCATGTGTAAGTTATGTTTTCCCCACATTGCCAGCTCTTCAGTAAAGCACACTAGTCCTGACAAAAAGAGTTGGTGTGTATGTGTTATCTACTCAGCTAGTATAATGAGATTATTACTTTGTGTTTGATGTCCTAAAAATATAGATACACACTGGCATTTAGCTGAATAAATTCATTGGAAGTGACTGGATTGGGATAGATGACCAAGATAAAGTATTCTGTCAAATGAAGGCAAACTTAATAAGATGTAACTGACAATCATGACTGAGGACCCATCAGGATATCTTTTTTGCCTTCTTTCTACAGGCCATGTCACATTACATGACTTTTCCAGCAACTTTCAGTTATAGATTTTATTTACTTGATCTTATTAAGTTGTTGACAGTCGCTCCAGAAACTCAGTCAATTAGTCTATAAATAACTTGCCCTTTGTGTATGCATGAGAGCTGACAACAAATAAACGAAACTGCAATGCTTATACGCTGGTGTTTTGTACTTTGCTTGTCTGTCTGATGTCTCATGTTTTATGTAACAATGATATAAATGAAAAAAAGAAAAGAAAAAATGGACAAGATTCTGGCTGAACTTCCCATACCTCTAAACCCTTCATACAGCACAGACTACATCAGACAGGTCTATTTTGTCCCAAAATTGGCAAGGTTGCAATACTTTGAAATGTGAAATTGTGCTGGAACGTTGTTATGCAGTTGTTTCATTAGACTTCCGAGCAATTTCAATTAGTGTAAACTGATATAATGAAATGACAAGATCAACAATGCAATCATCAAATTTGACATCCTCTCTGACTATAAAAATGTAATGTGACTTTGGCTTTAAAGGCTTTACAAATTGCCAGCAGAATGACAAGTAATATGTGATTTTTTCATTAAGGAAAATAAACATCAAGTCCACCATTCAGGTGTTGAACCTCCATCTCAATTAAACCTTTTCTTGATCTCTTAGTCAAAAGCTGCCACGTTTCCATCTCCATACTCACTAGACAAAAACCTGCAAACCAAAAGGTTTATAAAGAGGAAGCTCCATCATGGTAATACTTCTACCTCACCACCATGCTGAGACCCTGCTTTTGGCACTAAATAACTTCTGTAGAACCTGCCCCTTTAAAACCAAATGACCAGGTAGTGCTTAAGCCTGGCAGTGAGCCTCATTAACAAGATATTACACCATGTGATCTTGACTTACACTGAACATCAGGTAAAGGATCTTTCTAATGAATAAAATTCTGACTTCTAAAATAAGGTTGACCTCTTTATATCTTGCTGAACAGACCTGGACGAACAACCCAAACTTCTTGCCCAGATCTGGGTTGGCGGTTTTTGCCAAGACATGGGTTATTTTGGTTCCAAATCTTCCAGCTTCGTCTCACCTGCGCGGGCACATCTTGTGGTTGAGGTCTTTTTTGTGGCCACCTTTAGGCAGCTGCCTGCGTTCACCCTGTTTATAAGGAAAGTTTGTTTTGGGAAGGAAAAAAGGGGGGACAAAGGGGGGGGTTAGTCATTTCAGGGTTGGTTAAAATATGAGGGAATTTGTGGGGCTGTAAATAATTAAGTCACCAGTTCGTGCTGGGGTTTAAAGGGAAGGAGTCTTTTCCCCCGAAGGTCTTTGAGCATTAGGTAGCAGGTACCCAAGGGTTTCTATGAGTTTTTTTTTTCGAAACAGCTCCTGGGCTCCTTTCTTCAATAAAAAACTTAAAACGGGAATTTCTTATATATAAAGGCCAAAAGGGGCTTTTTTTGAAAAGGAATTAGGGCCCGATTTGTTCATTAATTTTAAATGTCTTTACACCTTTAAAAATTAAAAATCCATTCTGAAGGAATGGATTTTAGTAAACATGGTGTGTTAGAAAGGGGCGAAGGCATCCTCCTATAACATAAGGATAAAATTTTGCTTTAATTCCTTAATTCTACAAAGTTGGCCTAGCACTCATTTGGCATTATTTTAAACTTTAGTTTTTTCGAAATGAAGTGTCCCTGGCAATTCAATAAATAGTATCCAAAACCAGGCATTCAAATTGAAGACTGTATATGATGCGATATCAGTGATCAAATTTTAATTTTAATCACAAAGACTGTAGTTGGTTTGATGTTTTGAATTGTTAGGTTGTAGGTTATATTTCTGACAGGAATCAACAAAAATTTTCCCGGTGGTTGACTTCCCTTTAATTACCCTTTTTTGCTTATCAAAACTATGTCACTGCCCTAATATCAAATTATATACCTCAAAAAGGTTAGATAACAGTATTCCATGGTAATATTTTACAATCCACATGAACATCAGTTTTGAGACTAAAACTTTTGAACCATGCTTGGGCCCAGAGTAGCATGGAAATCCTAACTGGCACTCTTCTTTCTGAAAGCATACTTACTTCTTCTCCTGGTAATCTCTCATGATAAGGAACTTGATTGAACAGAGCAGTGAGCACAGAAAGCTGACAAAAGGAAAGATGAAACAGGTCTTTTTGGAAATTTTAGGTAGCCTAGAATGGGTTATATTCTGATTCATTTTTGCTTCTTCTCTTTACCCCGAAGTTTTTGTTGGTAGTCTTTTTCTTAATGGACAGCCGGGGATTTAGGTTTAAAGTAAGCCTTGTTTAAAAAATACATAGTAGCTAAATTTCCCTTTTTGTTGAAATATGTAATTTTTGGTAGGTCTCTCTCCCGTTTGATTGAAGGGAATTAATGTTCTAGGAAAAAATAAATGGGTCTGAACCTCTTTGAATCTGCTCCATCCCTTCTTCTATCCCGGCACAAATTCATTCAACTATCTCAGTACTGCATTTCTAATTTGGAGAACTATAGTATCTTCAATTATCTGTGCATTTAAAAATGAAGTATTACAGTGCCTCTCTATTTTTCCATATTCATTTGCCTATTATTAAAATGAATATTATTCACCTTATAAACTGTTAGCTCAATGCTCCGTTTCTGTCCTCCTACCAAATATTGGTCCAGTCATATTTCTCCTTTCCCAATTTTTTTGAAATAGAATACTAGTAGGTCACTTTAATTTGAGATAGGGTTGATGGGGAAGTGTCACTTTCAGACCTAGAATTTCATCATTGGGCCTTTTATCTTAGGTCTATATGGATCTGATTAATGTTCCTGCTAATCTTCCTTCTAAGCTTTCTATTGAACACAGGCTTTCTTCACCTGTTCCCTACACAAGACTCAAATCTATTGTTTGCAACACCAGTACTTATATCCTTTACAGTTTGAAGACATGCGCTAGAGAGAGAATCATTCGTTTCACCCCATTGGCATAATTTCATCTTTCATAATGAAGTTTTGCTGAGTTGGTGGTGCTGCTTTAGTCTCTTTTAGTTATTAACACTGGATGATATCTTTGATGGTTTACAACTCCAGACACCCAACACTAAGGTCTAGATTCTCCCATCCTTCCTTCTTTTCATTTAACTTCAACTGAGATCAGTTCTTGGGACATGTAGAATGTTGCTTTTCCTCCTTCTTTCCTCTTGATCAGCTTTTTGTCTTTTCTCTTTCCCTTTTTGGTAATATAAAACAATTGCCACTTTTTTTGCTGCATTGCCCAAACCCTCCTAAAACCCCTTCCTATGTTTTCCAGGGGGAAAAGTGATTATCTTCCATCAATTTACCCGGGAAAAAAAATAAATCCCCCAGTCCCGGAACCTCAGCCATCCATAATCAGTTTCTTTTTGTTCATCAATATATTTATCCTTGTAAAATTTTTTTCAAATGGGTTTGTCCACATCCCCTTTGTTATTTTGCCCCAAAATCTTTTCTTATTTTTTGGGACTTTCCCTCCATTTTTCCAAAATGTTTATTTTTTTTTTTTCCCAAACACTCTCAGTGACCCTTTTTCTGTAAAAATTTCTTTTTGCCCCCACATTTTTTTTTTTCTAAATTTTTCCCAGTCTCTCTTTAATCCAATAAAACAGGGTTTTATTTCCCGAGCATCATGGAATCGCACTTGACTTTCCGGAGAGACTTGTAATTGTTTTTTTATTGATTCTTGCTTTTTTCTTATTATCTAATTCTTCTTGAGTTCAGCAATGGGATAAAAAAAAGCAAGTCCTAAATTAGAAAATGGCCCTGGTAACCAATCTTTGGATGAATTGTTGTCTAATGGTTGGTAAAGAGATCATCTGTTTCTTTTCTTTTTTTCTGTTTGGGTCTGCTGCCTTCTCTTTTTGT
Organism: Polypterus senegalus; assembly: GCF_016835505.1. Lineage (NCBI taxonomy): Eukaryota > Metazoa > Chordata > Cladistia > Polypteriformes > Polypteridae > Polypterus > Polypterus senegalus. The sequence continues at coordinate 6,227 of NW_024380217.1, forward strand.
AAACTGGGTTTTACTCATTCATTTTCTTTTTTGGAAATTTCTTTTAAAAGGGGGTATCTTTTTCCCTTTTATTTCATACATCTCTGTTTTTTTGGGTGTAGTTCATTTTTCTGTTATTCTTCAGTCATTAAAATGTGTTTGTAAATGGTTTTTTCTATTTTTTAAATTTGGGGGCTGCTTCTCACAATACATTGAGAACACACTTCTAAACCTAAAAAAAATGCTCTTGATGTAAATCATCCGTTGTACTACCTTCTATTGTTCTGTTTACCTCAACTTGTTCCTCTGGTTGATGCTTCCTCACTTTCTTTTCTTTTTTGTCTTTTTGCTCCGGCCCCACCTTTATACTCTGGAAATCAACACCGGGCCCCCACATTAATTTCGAAGGCGGCATCTTCAAGAAGGTTGTTTGATGCTAATGCCTTCTTTTTCCCACAAGTGTCAAAAGGGCACTCTTAAAGTGCTGCCATCCCCTTATACAGGGGGGTCCACTGGAGGAACATTTTTCTCCAGTAACTCAAAGGGAATATCGAAGTGACTTTTAAGTTTTTCTCACCTACTTTTTTACTTCAAAGCCAGGGC